>NC_134356.1:8650192-8728351 GCF_048569485.1 Anomaloglossus baeobatrachus | reverse complement strand
GGCTGGCAAGCACTCCGCACCGTAAAGGGGCGAGGTGACGAGCGCGGCGCCACGTACGGCAGCACCGACACGGCGCCAAAGCTTCACTGGCACATTGTCACGACACCTCCCGCTCATAGGAAGGGCCAAGGAACCCACTGGTGGAGGAGGGTCCCATCCAGATATTCCCCACTACAACTCCCAGCATGTCAGGGCCGCAGTGACTCCACCTCCCCTCTGCGGCACCCCTTCCACCTCCCCTCTGCGGCGCCCCTTCCACCTCCCCTCTGCGGCGCCCCTTCCGGCTCCCCCTCTTCCGACTCCCCCCTCTTCCGACTCCCCCCTCTTCCGACTCCCCCCTCTTCCGACTCCCCCCTCTTCCGACTCCCCCCTCTTCGACTCCCCCCTTTTCCAGCGGCGCCTCTTCCGCCTCCCCCTTTTCCAGAGGCGCCTCTTCCGCCTCCCCCTCTTCCAGAGGCGCCCCTTACGACTTCCCCCTCTTCCGGCTCCCTCTCTTCCAGCGGCGCCCCTTCCGCCTCGCCCTCTTCCAGCGGCGCCCCTTCCACCTCCCCCTCTTCCAGCGGCGCCCCCCTCTTCCAGCGGCGCCCCTTCCGCCTCCCCCTCTTCCAGCGGCGCCCCCCTCTTCCAGCGGCGCCCCTTCCGCCTCCCCCTCTTCCAGCGGCGCCCCCTCTTCCAGCGGCGCCCCTTCCGCCTCCCCCCTCTTCAGCGGCGCCCCCTCTTCCAGCGGCGCCCCTTCCGCCTCGCCCTCTTCCAGCGGCGCCCCTTCCGCCTCGCCCTCTTCCAGCGGCGCCCCTTCCGCCTCGCCCTCTTCCAGCGGCGCCCCTTCCGCCTCGCCCTCTTCCAGCGGCGCCCCTTCCGCCTCGCCCTCTTCCAGCGGCGCCCCTTCCGCCTCCCCCTCTTCCAGCGGCGCCCCCTCTGCCTCCCCCTCTTTCCAGCGGCGCCCCCTCTGCCTCCCCCTCTTCCAGCGGCTCCCCCTCTTCCAGCGGCTCCCCCTCTTCCAGCGGCGCCCCCTCTTCCAGTGGCGCCCCTTACACCTCCCCTCTTCCAGCGGCGCCCCTTACACCTCCCCCTCTTCCCGCGGCGCCCCTTCCATTCCCTCTGGCGCCCCTTCCATTCCCTCTCTGCTGGCAACAAAGGGGAGTGGATACATTGTATCTTCAGCGGATTTTAGCGTGCACCTTCCTCTTCCAGGAGCACATTGTGATTTTTTAGCGCCATCCAGGGCTCCATAGAAGTCGATGCAGATTGAGAACATTGTACCAGCCCTTCAGCTGTGAGAAGTTTGGGGTCTGATCAGTATCCCCCCCCCCCCCCCCCCCCCACCACATGAGAAATCATAGGTGGTTTCTGCGGTGATCTTTTTTTTTGCTTTTTATCTTTTTAGCTAAATATTTTCAGGCCGGGGTGATTAACCTTGAGCTCCTGGGCACATCGAGAGAATGGGGGGGGGGGGGGGCTCAGAACATTTTATTTTTTTTCTTATCTATATATTTGTTGTGTACTTGGGGACCCCGCGCTCGTAGCTGCTGCCGCGCCTTCGTCATCGCAGGATTGCACTTTGCAGTCTCATCATTCTCGACTCTTTTCGCCTGATCGAGTTTTTCCTGCCTGACGACTCCTCATTCCCCGGTTGTCTCCCCCGCCTGAGGGGAAGCGGAGGCATCGCAGTGGAGGAGACGTCACAGCCTCCGCGTCTCAGGATTTCCATATTTCTAAGGATTTCTTCTTCCTGAGGAAGTTGAGGTCAGGAAGGACGGGGGGGGGCGAGTGCCGGTTTCGGATAAGGTTGTATGTCAGTGGCTCACAGCAGCGCACGCGGCCACTATGGGCCCCGGGGGCCCTCAGATTGCAGATACGATTGAAATCAGTGCCATCATTCAGCCGGTGCACAGCAAGTGTGGCCACATCACTAGACCCGCTGGCACAGAAAGGGCCCCTGTGCAGAAACACTATCTGAGGCCCATGCAGCCAATAACTCATCAAAATGTCAATTCCTCCTGCTTTGGAGATAGAAATGGTCCCCCCCGACCTCCCGGGCCCCTGTGTGGCTGCACCAATGACATGTCTGCCCCTGATAGATCATATTGTGTGGTGGCCATATCAACGACAAAGAGAGGGGAGCCAGCACTGCTGGAGAATGGCTGCAACAATTAAAAGTGTGGCTCCAATGTGGTTCTGCTTTAATGAATTTAGTAGGCCGCATGGCACAATGGAAATATTTATATCACTGATCTCACATACTCTATACTTAAAGTGTGTGGAGGGGCAGTTGAGGCCATTGTACTGTGTGTGGGGGGGGAGCGGTGGAGGCCATTGTACTGTGTGTGTGGAGGGGCGGTTGAGGCCATTGTACTGTGTGGGGGGGGGAGCGGTGGAGGCCATTGTACTGTGTGTGTGGAGGGGCGGGTTGAGGCCATTGTACTGTGTGTGAGGGGGAGCGGTGGAGGCCATTGTACTGTGTGTGGGGGGGGGAGCGGTGGAGGCCATTGTACTGTGTGTGGTGGGGGGAGCGGTGGAGGCCATTGTACTGTGTGTGTGGGGGGAGCGGTGGAGGCCATTGTACTGTGTGTGTGTGGGGAGCGGTGGAGGCCATTGTACTGTGTGTGGGGGGGGGAGCGGTGGAGGCCATTGTACTGTGTGAGGGGGGGAGCGGGTGGAGGCCATTGTACTGTGTGTGTGGGGGGAGCGGTGGAGGCCATTGTACTGTGTGTGGGGGGGAGCGGTGGAGGCCATTGTACTGTGTGTGGGGGGGAGCGGTGGAGGCCATTGTACTGTGTGTGGGGGGGAGCGGTGGAGGCCATTGTACTGTGTGTGGGGGGGGAGCGGTGGAGGCCATTGTACTGTGTGTGGGGGAGCGGTGGAGGCCATTTTACTGTGTGTGGGGGGGGAGCGCGGTGGAGGCCATTGTACTCGTGTGTGGGGGGGAGCGCGGTGGAGGCCATTGTACTGGTGTGGGGGGGGAGCGCGGTGGAGGCCATTGTACAGTGTGTGGGGGGGGAGCGCGGTGGAGGCCATTGTACTGTGTGTGTGTGTGGGTGGGAGGGGGGAGCGGTGGAGGCCATTGTACTGTGTGTGGGGGGGGAGCGGTGGAGGCCATTGTACTGTGTGGGGGGGGAGCGGTGGAGGCCATTGTACTGTGTGTGGGGGGGAGCGGTGGAGGCCATTGTACTGTGTGTGTGGGGGAGCGGTGGCGGCCATTGTAACTGTGTGTGTGGGGGAGAGGTGGGGGCCATTGTACTGTGTGTGTGGGGGAGCGGTGGAGGCCATTGTACTGTGTGTGTAGGGGGAGCGGTGGAGGCCATTGTACTGTGTGTGGGGGGGAGCGGTGGAGGCCATTGTACTGTGTGTGGGGGGAGCGGTGGAGGCCATTGTACTGTGTGTGGAGGGGGAGCGGTGGAGGCCATTGTACTGTGTGTGGAGGGGGAGCGGTGGAGGCCATTGTACTGTGTGTGGAGGGGGAGCGGTGGAGGCCACTGTACTGTGTGTAGGGGGGGAGCGGTGGAGGCCATTGTACTGTGTGTGTGTGTGGGGGGGGGGAGCGGTGGAGGCCATTGTACTGTGTTTGGGGGGGAGCGGTGGAGGCCATTGTACTGTGTGTGGGGGGGGAGCGGTGGAGGCCATTGTACTGTGTGTGGGGGGGAGCGGTGGAGGCCATTGTACTGTGTGTGGGGGGGGGAGCGGTGGAGGCCATTGTACTGTGTGTGGGGGGGAGCGGTGGAGGCCATTGTACTGTGTGTGTGGGGGGGGAGCGGTGGAGGCCATTGTACTGTGTGTGTGGGGGAGAGGTGGGGGCCATTGTACTGTGTGTGTGGGGGAGCGGTGGAGGCCATTGTACTGTGTGTGTGGGGGGAGCGGTGGAGGCCATTGTACTGTGTGTGGGGGGAGCGGGGGAGGCCATTGTACTGTGTGTGGGGGGGGAGCGGTGGAGGCCATTGTACTGTGTGTGGAGGGGGGAGCGGTGGAGGCCATTGTACTGTGTGTGGAGGGGGAGCGGTGGAGGCCATTGTACTGTGTGTGTGTGGGGGGGGGGAGCGGGGGAGGCCATTGTACTGTGTTTGGGGTGGGAGCGGTGGAGGCCATTGTACTGTGTGTGGGGGGAGCGGTGGAGGCCATTGTACTGTGTGTGGGGGGGAGCGGTGGAGGCCATTGTACTGTGTGTGGGGGGGAGCGGTGGAGGCCATTGTACTGTGTGTGGGGGGGAGCGGTGGAGGCCATTGTACTGTGTGTGGGGGGGAGCGGTGGAGGCCATTGTACTGTGTGTGGGGGGGAGCGGTGGAGGCCATTGTACTGTGTGTGGGGGGGAGCGGTGGAGGCCATTGTACTGTGTGTGGGGGGGAGCGGTGGAGGCCATTGTACTGTGTGTGGGGGGGGGGGGGAGCGGTGGAGGCCATTGTACTGTGTGTGGGGGGGAGCGGTGGAGGCCATTGTACTGTGTGTGGGGGGGGAGCGGTGGAGGCCATTGTACTGTGTGTGGGGGGGGGAGCGGTGGAGGCCATTGTACTGTGTGTGGGGGGGGGGAGCGGTGGAGGCCATTGTACTGTGTGTGGGGGGGGGAGCGGTGGAGGCCATTGTACTGTGTGTGGGGGGGGGAGCGGTGGAGGCCATTGTACTGTGTTTGGGGGGGAGCGGTGGAGGCCATTGTACTGTGTTTGGGGGGGCGGGGAGCGGTGGAGGCCATTGTACTGTGTGTGGGGGGGGAGCGGTGGAGGCATTGTACTGTGTGTGGGGGGGGAGCGGTGGAGGCCATTGTACTGTGTGTGGGGGGGAGCGGTGGAGGCCATTGTACTGTGTGTGGGGGGGAGCGGTGGAGGCCATTGTACTGTGTGTGGGGGGAGCGGTGGAGGCCATTGTACTGTGTGTGGGGGAGGAGCGGTGGAGGCCATTGTACTGTGTGGGGGAGCGCACTCTGGAAAAATGACGGCTCCCACCCCCCAAATAAAATCCAGTGATGTTTGCGCTCCCATATCTCAATGCCCCCTCCTCCTGAGACCCCTGTGCCAAAATCACAACGTGATTGTGGAGAAAGAATGCGAATTTTCAATATGACGGCCTAAAGTTATCAAATTCTGTGAAGTACCTGTGAGTTCAAAACTCTCACTATACCCCAGGATAAAATCCTTGAGGGGTCTAGTTTCCTAAAAGGGGTCACTTGTGGGGTCTCTTCAGTTTAGGTACCTTAGGGGCCCGGGAAATGTGACATGGTGCCTGCAATCTATTTCAGCCAAATTTCTGTTCCAAAATTCCAATATTGCTCCTTCCCTCCCGAGCCTGGCCGTGTGTCCACACAGAGGTCACTGACCACATGTGGGTATCCGCGCCCAGGAGAAACTGGGGAACAAATTCTGGGGTCCACTTTATCGCGCTATTCCTTGTAAAAGTGACTACCACATTGGAGGAGGAACATGTGAAAGTTTCGGGGTCTCGGAGTCCTGCTGTGCGGTGGGATCAGTACTTGATCTTTGGTCTCTTCACTTTACGATATGTTCCTCTAGCCTTTGAGCTTCGGATCATGATGTTTCTTAAATTAGGAGGTTGCCTGTAGCAGGGAGGGACATTTTCAGCCGGTCGTCCTTGTGTAGAATATGGTAAAGTTTCTTAGCAGTTCTCCGCACCTCAAGCTGTGAGTTGTAGGTCACCACCAGAGGGTCACGATTATTGTCCTCCTAGAGGTAATTGACTTCTAGAGATCCTTCTGGCTCCAATGATCTGATCATCAATGGTGGCGGGTTGGTGGCCTTGGTTTAAAAAGATTTTTATGTTGGATTGGAACAGATACTATTATATCTGAGGGCCTGACTGTAGAGGATGGACTTTCGGGTGGAAGCTGTCTCATCTGAGGTATGTGGGATGGTCAATTGGTTTCCGATACAATGGATGGATGGAACCAATGTGGAATTTTCTAAGATGGCGGTCCTGGGGTGGGGATTATAGGTGGCTGTGGAGTATTCCTGGGGTGGGGATTGTAGGTGGCAGTGGAGTATTCCTGGGGTGGGGATTGTAGGTGGCTGTGGAGTATTCCTGGGGTGGGGATTGTAGGTGGCAGTGGAGTATTCCTGGGGTGGGGATTGTAGGTGGCTGTGGAGTATTCCTGGGGTGGGGATTGTAGGTGGCTGTGGAGTATTCCTGGGGTGGGGATTATAGGTGGCTGTGGAGTATTCCTGGGGTGGGGATTGTAGGTGGCTGTGGAGTATTCCTGGGGGGGGGGATTATAGGTGGCTGTGGAGTATTCCTGGGGTGGGGATTATAGGTGGCTGTGGAGTATTCCTGGGGTGGGGATTGTAGGTGGCTGTGGCGTATTCCTGGGGTGGGGATTGTAGGTGGCTGTGGAGTATTCCTGGGGTGGGGATTGTAGGTGGCTGTGGAGTATTCCTGGGGTGGGGATTATAGGTGGCTGTGGAGTATTCCTGGGGTGGGGATTGTAGGTGGCTGTGGAGTATTCCTGGGGTGGGGATTATAGGTGGCTGTGGAGTGTTCCTGGGGTGGGGATTGTAGGTGGCTGTGGAGTATTCCTGGGGTGGGGATTGTAGGTGGCTGTGGAGTATTCCTGGGGTGGGGATTGTAGGTGGCTGTGGAGTGTTCCTGGGGTGGGGATTGTAGGTGGCTGTGGCGTATTCCTGGGGGGGGGGATTATAGGTGGCTGTGGAGTATTCCTGGGGTGGGGATTATAGGTGGCTGTGGAGTATTCCTGGGGTGGGGATTATAGGTGGCTGTGGAGTATTCCTGGGGTGGGGATTGTAGGTGGCTGTGGAGTGTTCCTGGGGTGGGGATTGTAGGTGGCTGTGGAGTATTCCTGGGGTGGGGATTATAGGTGGCTGTGGAGTATTCCTGGGGTGGGGATTGTAGGTGGCTGTGGAGTATTCCTGGGGTGGGGATTATAGGTGGCTGTGGAGTATTCCTGGGGTGGGGATTGTAGGTGGCTGTGGAGTATTCCTGGGGTGGGGATTATAGGTGGCTGTGGAGTATTCCTGGGGTGGGGATTGTAGGTGGCTGTGGAGTATTCCTGGGGTGGGGATTGTAGGTGGCTGTGGAGTGTTCCTGGGGTGGGGATTGTAGGTGGCTGTGGAGTGTTCCTGGGGTGGGGATTGTAGGTGGCTGTGGAGTATTCCTGGGGTGGGGATTGTAGGTGGCTGTGGAGTATTCCTGGGGTGGGGATTGTAGGTGGCTGTGGAGTATTCCTGGGGTGGGGATTGTAGGTGGCTGTGGAGTATTCCTGGGGTGGGGATTATAGGTGGCTGTGGAGTATTCCTGGGGTGGGGATTGTAGGTGGCTGTGGAGTATTCCTGGGGAGGGGATTGTAGGTGGCTGTGGAGTATTCCTGGGGTGGGGATTGTAGGTGGCTGTGGAGTATTCCTGGGGTGGGGATTGTAGGTGGCTGTGGAGTGTTCCTGGGGTGGGGATTGTAGGTGGCTGTGGAGTATTCCTGGGGTGGGGATTGTAAGTGGCTGTGGAGTATTCCTGGGGTGGGGATTGTAGGTGGCTGTGGAGTATTCCTGGGGTGGGGATTGTAGGTGGCTGTGGAGTATTCCTGGGGTGGGGATTGTAGGTGGCAGTGGAGTATTCCTGGGGTGGGGATTGTAGGTGGCTGTGGGGATTGTAGGTGGCTGTGGAGTATTCCTGGGGTGGGGATTGTAGGTGGCTGTGGAGTATTCCTGGGGTGGGGATTATAGGTGGCTGTGGAGTATTCCTGGGGTGGGGATTGTAGGTGGCTGTGGCGTATTCCTGGGGTGGGGATTGTAGGTGGCTGTGGAGTGTTCCTGGGGTGGGGATTGTAGGTGGCTGTGGAGTATTCCTGGGTGGGGGATTGTAGGTGGCTGTGGAGTATTCCTGGGGTGGGGATTGTAGGTGGCAGTGGAGTATTCCTGGGGTGGGGATTGTAGGTGGCTGTGGAGTATTCCTGGGGTGGGGATTGTAGGTGGCAGTGGAGTATTCCTGGGGTGGGGATTGTAGGTGGCTGTGGGGATTGTAGGTGGCTGTGGAGTATTCCTGGGGTGGGGATTGTAGGTGGCTGTGGAGTGTTCCTGGGGTGGGGATTGTAGGTGGCTGTGGAGTATTCCTGGGGTGGGGATTGTAGGTGGCAGTGGAGTATTCCTGGGGTGGGGATTGTAGGTGGCTGTGGGGATTGTAGGTGGCTGTGGAGTATTCCTGGGGTGGGGATTATAGGTGGCTGTGGAGTGTTCCTGGGGTGGGGATTGTAGGTGGCTGTGGAGTATTCCTGGGGTGGGGATTGTAGGTGGCTGTGGAGTATTCCTGGGGTGGGGATTGTAGGTGGCAGTGGAGTATTCCTGGGGTGGGGATTGTAGGTGGCAGTGGAGTATTCCTGGGGTGGGGATTGTAGGTGGCTGTGGAGTATTCCTGGGGTGGGGATTGTAGGTGGCTGTGGAGTATTCCTGGGGTGGGGATTGTAGGTGGCTGTGGAGTGTTCCTGGGGGTGGGGATTGTAGGTGGCTGTGGAGTATTCCTGGGGGGGGGGTTGTAGGTGGCTGTGGAGTATTCCTGGGGGGGGGATTGTAGGTGGCTGTGGAGTATTCCTGGGGTGGGGATTGTAGGTGGCTGTGGAGTATTCCTGGGGTGGGGATTGTAGGTGGCTGTGGAGTATTTCTGGGGTGGGGATTGTAGGTGGCTGTGGAGTGTTCCTGGGGTGGGGATTGTAGGTGGCTGTGGAGTATTCCTGGGGGGGGATTGTAGGTGGCTGTGGAGTATTCCTGGGGGGGGGGGATTGTAGGTGGCTGTGGAGTATTCCTGGGGTGGGGATTGTAGGTGGCTGTGGAGTATTCCTGGGGTGGGGATTGTAGGTGGCTGTGGAGTATTCCTGGGGTGGGGATTGTAGGTGGCTGTGGAGTATTCCTGGGGTGGGGATTGTAGGTGGCTGTGGAGTATTCCTGGGGTGGGGATTGTAGGTGGCTGTGGAGTGTTCCTGGGGTGGGGATTGTAGGTGGCTGTGGAGTATTCCTGGGGTGGGGATTGTAGGTGGCTGTGGAGTATTCCTGGGGTGGGGATTGTAGGTGGCTGTGGAGTATTCCTGGGGTGGGAATTGTAGGTGGCTGTGGCGTATTCCTGGGGTGGGGATTGTAGGTGGCTGTGGATTATTCTTGGGGAGGAGCCTATTGTAGGTGGCTGTGGATTATTCTTGGGGAGGAGCCTATTGTAGGTGGCTGTGGATTATTCTTGGGGAGGAGCCTATTGTAGGTGGCTGTGGAGTATTCCTGGGGTGGGAATTGTAGGTGGCTGTGGAGTATTCCTGGGGTGGGGATTGTAGGTGGCTGTGGAGTGTTCCTGGGGTGGGGATTGTAGGTGGCTGTGGAGTATTCCTGGGGTGGGGATTGTAGGTGGCTGTGGAGTATTCCTGGGGTGGGGATTGTAGGTGGCTGTGGAGTATTCCTGGGGTGGGGATTGTAGGTGGCTGTGGAGTATTCCTGGGGTGGGGATTGTAGGTGGCTGTGGAGTATTCCTGGGGTGGGGATTGTAGGTGGCTGTGGAGTGTTCCTGGGGTGGGGATTGTAGGTGGCTGTGGCGTATTCCTGGGGTGGGGATTGTAGGTGGCTGTGGCGTATTCCTGGGGGGTGGGGATTGTAGGTGGCTGTGGAGTGTTCCTGGGGTGGGGATTGTAGGTGGCTGTGGAGTGTTCCTGGGGGGTGGGGATTGTAGGTGGCTGTGGAGTGTTCCTGGGGGGTGGGGATTGTAGGTGGCTGTGGAGTATTCCTGGGGTGGGGATTGTAGGTGGCTGTGGAGTATTCCTGGGGTGGGGATTGTAGGTGGCTGTGGAGTATTCCTGGGGTGGGGATTGTAGGTGGCTGTGGAGTATTCCTGGGGTGGGGATTGTAGGTGGCTGTGGAGTATTCCTGGGGTAGGGATTGTAGGTGGCTGTGGAGTATTCCTGGGGTGGGGATTGTAGGTGGCTGTGGAGTATTCCTGGGGTGGGGATTGTAGGTGGCTGTGGAGTGTTCCTGGGGTGGGGATTGTAGGTGGCTGTGGCGTATTCCTGGGGGGTGGGGATTGTAGGTGGCTGTGGAGTATTCTTGGGGAGGAGCCTATTGTAGGTGGCTGTGGATCATTCTTGGGGAGGAGCCTATTGTAGGTGGCTGTGGATTATTCTTGGGGAGGAGCCTATTGTAGGTGGCTGTGGATTATTCTTGGGGAGGAGCCTATTGTAGGTGGCTGTGGATTATTCTTGGGGAGGAGCCTATTGTAGGTGGCTTTATGTGACACCTTTTCTCTTTGTGTGTCTCAGGCTGTGGTTTTTGGTGGAGTGATGATCAGTGGAGCTCGGTGATAGAAGGTAACATCACGTCTTCTCCTCGGCCGCTCTTGCATCTGACATTTGACACTTACACCGTGTGCAGAATTATTAGGCAGATGCGTATTGTGATCACATGATGCTGGTTATACATGTCGTCCTACTCCGCGCTGTATAGTGAGAGCCAACTACCAATTAAGTAAATCAGGTGATGTGCCTCTCTGTAATGAGGAGGGGTGCGGTGTAATGACACATCACCCTATATAAGGGGTGCACAATTATTAGGCAACCTCCTTTCCTTTGGCAGAATGGGTCAGAAGAGAGATGTGACGGGCTCTGAAAAGTCCATATTGTGCGATGTCTTGCAGAGGGACGCAGCAGTCTTGAAACTGCCAAACTTTTGAAGCGCGATCACCGAACAATCAAGCGTTTCATGTCAAATAGCCAACAGGGTCGCAAGAAGCGTGAGGGGCAAAAAAGGCGCAAAATAACTGCCCATGAATTGAGGAAAATCAAGCGTGAAGATGCCAAGATGCCATTTGCCACCAGTTTGTCCATATTTCAGAGCTGCAACGTTACTGGAGTATCAAAAAGCACAAGGTGTGCCATACTCAGGGACAGGCCAAGGTAAGGAAGGCCGAAAACCACCACCTCTGACCAAGAAACACAAGATAAAACCTCAAGACTGGGCCAAGAAATATCTGAAGACTGATTCTTCACAGGTTTTATGGACTGATGAGATGAGTGACTCTTGATGGGCAGATGGATGGGCCAGAGGCTGGATCAGGAAAGGGCAGAGAGCTCCACTCCCACTCAGACGCCAGCAAGGTGGAGGTGGGCACTGGTATGGGCTGGGATCAGCAAAGATCAACTTGTGGAACCTTTTCGGGTTGAGGATGGAGGAAGCTCAACTCCCAGACCTACTGCCAGCTTCTGGAAGACAACTTTTTCAAGCAGTGGCACAGGAAGAAGTCGCTATCGTTCAAGAAAAACATGATTTTCATGCAGGACAATGCTCCATCACATGCATCCAACTACTCCACAGCGTGGCTGGCCAGTAAAGGTGTAAAAGATGAAAAAATAATGGCATGGCCCCTTGTTCTCCTGATCTGAACCCCATAGAGAACCTGTGGTCCCTCATAAAATGTGAGATCTACAGAGAGGGAAAACAGTCCACCTCTAGGAGCAGTGTCTGGAGGCTGTTGGTGTCTGGAGGCTGTTGGTGTCTGGAGGCTGTTGGTGTCTGGAGGCTGTTGGTGTCTGGGGGCTGTTGGTGTCTGGGGGCTGTTGGTGTCTGGGGGCTGTTGGTGTCTGGGGGCTGTTGGTGTCTGGGGGCTGTTGGTGTCTGGGGGCTGTTGGTGTCTGGGGGCTGTTGGTGTCTGGGGGCTGTTGGTGTCTGGGGGCTGTTGGTGTCTGGGGGCTGTTGGTGTCTGGGGGCTGTTGGTGTCTGGGGGCTGTTGGTGTCTGGGGGCTGTTGGTGTCTGGGGGCTGTTGGTGTCTGGGGGCTGTTGGTGTCTGGGGGCTGTTGGTGTCTGGGGGCTGTTGGTGTCTGGGGGCTGTTGGTGTCTGGGGGCTGTTGGTGTCTGGGGGCTGCGGTGTCTGGGGGCTGCGGTGTCTGGGGGCTGTTGGTGTCTGGGGGCTGTTGGTGTCTGGGGGCTGTTGGTGTCTGGGGGCTGTTGGTGTCTGGGGGCTGTTGGTGTCTGGGGGCTGTTGGTGTCTGGGGGCTGTTGGTGTCTGGGGGCTGTTGGTGTCTGGGGGCTGTTGGTGTCTGGGGGCTGTTGGTGTCTGGGGGCTGTTGGTGTCTGGGGGCTGCGGTGTCTGGGGGCTGTTGGTGTCTGGGGGCTGCGGTGTCTGGGGGCTGCGGTGTCTGGGGGCTGTTGGTGTCTGGGGGCTGTTGGTGTCTGGAGGCTGTGGTGGCTGCTGCACGCAATGTGGATGGTAAACAGATCAAGCAATGACAGAATCTATGGATGGAGGCTGCTGAGGGTCATCAGAAAGAAAGGGGGTGATATATATATATTGGGCACTCATTTTTGGGTTTGTTTTTATGTCAGGAATGTTTATTTCTACATTTTGTGCAGTTATATTGGTTTCCTGGTGACAATAAACAAGTGAGATGGGAATAGATTGGGTTTTTATTAAGTTGCCTAATAATTCTGCACAGTAATAGTCACCTGCACAATCAGATCCTCCTAAGAAGCCAAATCTAAACCCCTCCAACTGCCAAAATATTAACCCCTCCAACTGCCAAAATATTAACCCCTCCAACTGCCAAAATATTAACCCCTCCAACTGCCAAAAATATTTAAGCTTTGATATTTGAGTCTTTTGGGTGATTGAGAACATAGTTGTGATCAATAATAAAAAAAAAATCCTCTAAAATACAACTTGCCTAATAATTCTGCACGCTGTGTGGGTAATTCTGGTTTTTCGGTTCTTTGCAGGGTCCTGTGCCGCTGTCATGTGACTGTTGCTCCCCCTCATGTGTTGCTGTGATGGAGCACCGCACTCTCGGCCTCCCCTGGTCTCTCTTCCTCTTTTCGATTCTTGCATATGCCGCCTCTGGCACCCAAAGATGTGTCCCTCAGGCCATCCCGGATATGGTGATCGACATCGGTCAGGCAGTGGCGCGCGGCGCCCGTTTTACCGACCCGGTGAAGGTCAGCAGTGTGGAGGAGTGTCTGTCCGCCTGCTGCAGACAAATGGACGCCGGAGGTAAGCGGCTGCTGGGTCTAGTCTCCCGGATACTTTGGGCGCCGCTCCTCATTTGGCATTTTCGGTAATTGTCTTGTTTTGTCCAGGTGATCGCGGCTGTAATCTTCTCGTCTTTGACGCCAGAAGACCCGGACTGCAGAACTGTTACATCTTCCACTGCCCCACACTGGACTCGTGCCCCTTGTCGTCCAGTCCGGGGGTCCTCACTTACAGCTTCTGGTCAGGTCAGTTCCGATCAGATAATGACACCCCCTCCCCCACACACCCCACCAGACCTCCCATTAATATGACGTTGTGCACAATGGGGTCCCTCGGTTGTCACCCAGGAGTGGCTGCATCATTGATCTCATGCACCTTCCAAGAGGCCATTGTAGTTCAGAGCCCCCTGCACTTTGCATCTCTGGATGCCCCCTATTGGGTCTCCTCCTAGAGCCCCTCGTAAAGAAAGTTTGAACCCCTCCTGTCTCAGACCATAGACTTCCCTCATATTCAGGGGAAGAGGAAATAGAGGCCACATGGGTCCGGATGTCTCGGCCCGGCCCGGATGTCTCGGCCCGGCCCGGATGTCTCGGCCCGGCCCGGATGTCTCGGCCCGGCCCGGATGTCTCGGCCCGGCCCGGATGTCTCGGCCCGGCCCGGATGTCTCGGCCCGGCCCGGATGTCTCGGCCCGGCCCGGATGTCTCGGCCCGGCCCGGATGTCTCGGCCCGGCCCGGATGTCTCGGCCCGGCCCGGATGTCTCGGCCCGGCCCGGATGTCTCGGCCCGGCCCGGATGTCTCGGCCCGGCCCGGATGTCTCGGCCCGGCCCGGATGTCTCGGCCCGGCCCGGATGTCTCGGCCCGGCCCGGATGTCTCGGCCCGGCCCGGATGTCTCGGCCCGGCCCGGATGTCTCGGCCCGGCCCGGATGTCTCGGCCCGGCCCGGATGTCTCGGCCCGGCCCGGATGTCTCGGCCCGGCCCGGATGTCTCGGCCCGGCCCGGATGTCTCGGCCCGGCCCGGATGTCTCGGCCCGGCCCGGATGTCTCGGCCCGGCCCGGATGTCTCGGCCCGGCCCGGATGTCTCGGCCCGGCCCGGATGTCTCGGCCCGGCCCGGATGTCTCGGCCCGGCCCGGATGTCTCGGCCCGGCCCGGATGTCTCGGCCCGGCCCGGATGTCTCGGCCCGGCCCGGATGTCTCGGCCCGGCCCGGATGTCTCGGCCCGGCCCGGATGTCTCGGCCCGGCCCGGATGTCTCGGCCCGGCCCGGATGTCTCGGCCCGGCCCGGATGTCTCGGCCCGGCCCGGATGTCTCGGCCCGGCCCGGATGTCTCGGCCCGGCCCGGATGTCTCGGCCCGGCCCGGATGTCTCGGCCCGGCCCGGATGTCTCGGCCCGGCCCGGATGTCTCGGCCCGGCCCGGATGTCTCGGCCCGGCCCGGATGTCTCGGCCCGGCCCGGATGTCTCGGCCCGGCCCGGATGTCTCGGCCCGGCCCGGATGTCTCGGCCCGGCCCGGATGTCTCGGCCCGGCCCGGATGTCTCGGCCCGGCCCGGATGTCTCGGCCCGGCCCGGATGTCTCGGCCCGGCCCGGATGTCTCGGCCCGGCCCGGATGTCTCGGCCCGGCCCGGATGTCTCGGCCCGGCCCGGATGTCTCGGCCCGGCCCGGATGTCTCGGCCCGGCCCGGATGTCTCGGCCCGGCCCGGATGTCTCGGCCCGGCCCGGATGTCTCGGCCCGGCCCGGATGTCTCGGCCCGGCCCGGATGTCTCGGCCCGGCCCGGATGTCTCGGCCCGGCCCGGTTCTGTTCCTGGAGATTATAATATACTTTTATTATTATTATTGCAGACTCCTCACGACCGGGAAAAGACGACCCCGACCAGGAGCAGCGGAGGCCACAGTCCGGGGGTCGCAGCAGAGCGCAGGGGTCTCCCAAGAAGACGTCCGGCTCCGGAGATAAGGAGTCAGGTCCTCCTGATAACAACAAAGCCAGCCGTGTTATTGCCTCGAAGGTATCAGCCGACACCTCCAAAACCATCACCTCGCAGCTCCTCCACCTGGCGGATAAAATTGACCAACACCTGGAGCAGATGGAATCCAAGTCCGAGGACAATCTGGGCGTGCCGTCCTCCTCTCCGGCCATAGTGCCCACTCTGCAGACGACCACCATCCCCCTCCGTAAAGAGGTGAAGAAACTTCCCTCCAAGGCTTCAAAGCCGGGCAAGGTGAAGACCAAGAAGCCCGAAGCTCTACAGACACATCCTACTGAAGCCACCAAGGTGACGAGCGACGCGCCCAAAAGGATCCCACCCAGACTCGGCACGGCGGCCCCTCGCCTTGTGCCCTACAAAAACCCCAGTCATGTTGCACCCCCCACTGCCACCCATGATTCAAGTGGCATCAAAAAAGTGCCTAGTTCTCATGTTAAAAGTGCCAAACTGCCGAGCACCAATCACACGGCCAAGAAGGTCGGTCACACGGAGGTGCCAGCACTCACTACTGCCCGTCAGACCCGACCCCCTCACATAGTGTCCCACGCTGCGCCCTCATGGACGTCGCCCTGGAACAGTATATATAACAGCACTAAGACTAGTGACCAACCGTCCACCAGTAACGAGGGTGAAGTGACCGGGCGAGTCCTGCCCGAAACCCATCCCGCTGCGCAGAAGGGACCCGCTGTCAATCTGGAGGAAGCGCCCAGTAAAGTGGGCAGTGCGGGGTCTGACGGCGCCTTCCCCCCGCCCGAGGATAAGAGCGGACTGGTGGCGGCACTGGTATTTGGGTTGTTGTTTCTCACGGTGGTGATTGGACTGGTCAGCCGCAAAGTGTCAGAGGCGCGGCGCCGGCATCGATACACCAAACTGGACTATCTAATCAATGGGATGTATGTGGACACCTGAGGTGGGGGGCAGCGGTTCCACGAGCACAGCGGACAGGGCACCCCCAAACTGAACTGCTAAATCACTGACCCTGACAATGTGGTGAGAGGCTCCTGCTGCAGGTACAGACACTGCCAGTTATCCTGGAGTCTTCTTCTCTTCTAGTCTGACCGATTTTAGTTTGGCAATAATTCCTCATCCCACTTTCCCAGTGTCCTGAATGGCGGCCGGTCTGGTCTTTGTCGGGTCCTGGCGTGAATCCATCAGCTGCTGACACTTGGACGGATTCTGATGGACCCGGGATCCCTGTGATGCCCAACTGCTGATTACTGCTCTTCAGAGGCACATGACCAGACCCCTAATCTAGAGAATAAGGCATCGACTGCGGGGATAAGGGGTAGATTCCTGAGGTGCGAGGTGCGGAGTCCGCTGTTACGTCGCAGGATGTCTCTGCGTGCACTGCGCACCTCTGCTGCGGTCTCTGCGTGCACTGCGCACCTCTGCTGCGGTCTCTGCGTGCACTGCGCACCTCTGCTGCGGTCTCTGCGTGTACTGCGCACCTCTGCTGCGGTCTCTGCGTGTACTGCGCACCTCTGCTGCGTACACTGCGCACCTCTGCTGCACTCTCTGCGCACCTCTGCTGCACTCTCTGCGCACCTCTGCTGCACTCTCTGCGCACCTCTGCTGCACTCTCTGCGCACCTCTGCTGCACTCTCTGCGCACCTCTGCTGCACTTTCTGCGCACACTGAACTCTGCGCACCTCTGCTGCACTCTCTGCGCACCTCTGCTGCACTCTCTGCGTACACTGCACCTCTTCTGCACTCTATGCGCACCTCTGCTGCGGTCTCTGCGCACCTCTGCTGCGGTCTCCGCGCACCTCTGCTGCGGTCTCCGCGCACCTCTGCTGCGGTCTCCGCGCACCTCTGCTGCGGTCTCCGCGCACCTCTGCTGCGGTCTCCGCGCACCTCTGCTGCGGTCTCCGCGCACCTCTGCTGCGGTCTCCGCGCACCTCTGCTGCGGTCTCCGCGCACCTCTGCTGCGGTCTCTGCGCACCTTTGCTGCGGTCTGCGCACCTTTGCTGCGGTCTCTGCGTACACTGCGCAGCTCTGCTGCGGTCTCTGCGTACACTGCGCAGCTCTGCTGCGGTCTCTGCGTACACTGCGCACCTCAGCTGCGGTCTCTGCGCACCTCTGCTGCGGTCTCTGCGCACCTCTGCTGCACTCTCTGCTGCGGTCTCTGCTGCACTCTCTGCTGCGGTCTCTGCGCACCTCTGCTGCGGTCTCTGCGCACCTCTGCTGCGGTCTCTGCGCACCTCTGCTGCGGTCTCTGCGCACCTCTGCTGCGGTCTCTGCGCACCTCTGCTGCGGTCTCTGCGCACCTCTGCTGCGGTCTCTGCGCACCTCTGCTGCACTCTCTGCGCACCTCTGCTGCGGTCTCTGCGCACCTCTGCTGCGGTCTCTGCGCACCTCTGCTGCACTCTCTGCGCACCTCTGCTGCACTCTCTGCGCACCTCTGCTGCACTCTCTGCGCACCTCTGATGAAGGGCCACTAATTGTGAGAAACGAGGACAAGAGCTTATAATAAAGTGCACAGGACGGATTCCTTCTGTTTATCATTCTCCAAAGTGAATACGGGAAGAAAAAAACCCGTCTGATTCTAAGTGTAATTCAGCTTCTCATTAACGAAAATAGTTCCGTTTCAATAAAATTACATCACATTCTGCCTGAGTTACCGCCTGTATTATACTCCAGAGCTGCACTCACTATTCTGCTGGTGCAGTCACTGTGTACATACATTACATTACTGATCCTGAGTTACCTCCTGTATTATACTCCAGAGCTGCACTCACTATTCTGCTGGTGCAGTCACTGTGCACATACATTACATTACTGATCCTGAGTTACCTCCTGTATTATATACTCCAGAGCTGCACTCACTATTCTGCTGGTGCAGTCACTGTGTACATACATTACATTACTGATCCTGAGTTATCTCCTGTATTATACTGCAGAGCTGCACTCACTATTCTGCTGGTGCAGTCACTGTGTACATACATTACTGATCCTGAGTTACCTCCAGTATTATACTCCAGAGCTGCACTCACTATTCTGCTGGTGCAGTCACTGTGTACATACATTACATTACTGATCCTGAGTTACCTCCTGTATTATACTCCAGAGCTGCACTCACTATTCTGCTGCTGCAGTCACTGTGTACATATATTACATTACTCACCCTGAGTTACCTCCTGTATTATACTCCAGAGCTGCACTCACTATTCTGCTGGTGCAGTCACTGTGTACATACATTACATTACTGATCCTGAGTTACCTCCTGTATTATACTCCAGAGCTGCACTCACTATTCTGCTGGTGCAGTCACTGTGTACATACATTACATTACTGAGCCTGAGTTACCGCCTGTATTATACTCCAGAGCTGCACTCACTATTCTGCTGGTGCAGTCACTGTGCACATACATTACATTACTCACCATGAGTTACCTCCTGTATTATACTCCAGAGCTGCACTCACTATTCTGCTGGTGCAGTCACTGTGTACATACATTACATTACTGATCCTGAGTTATCTCCTGTATTATACTGCAGAGCTGCACTCACTATTCTGCTGGTGCAGTCACTGTGTACATACATTACTGATCCTGAGTTACCTCCAGTATTATACTCCAGAGCTGCACTCACTATTCTGCTGGTGCAGTCACTGTGTACATACATTACTGATCCTGAGTTACCTCCTGCATTATACTACAGAGCTGCACTCACTATTCTGCTGGTGCAGTCACTGTGTACATACATTACATTACTGATCCTGAGTTACCTCCTGTATTATACTCCAGAGCTGCACTCACTATTCTGCTGCTGCAGTCACTGTGTACATACATTACATTACTCACCCTGAGTTACCTCCTGTATTATACTCCAGAGCTGCACTCACTATTCTGCTGGTGCAGTCACTGTGTACATACATTACATTACTGATCCTGAGTTACCTCCTGTATAATACTCCAGAGCTGCACTCACTATTCTGCTGGTGCAGTCACTGTGTACATACATTACATTACTGATCCTGAGTTGCCGCCTGTATTATACTCCAGAGCTGCACTCACTATTCTGCTGGTGCAGTCACTGTGTACATACATTACATTACTGATCCTGAGTTATCTCCTGTATTATACTGCAGAGCTGCACTCACTATTCTGCTTGTGCAGTCACTGTGTATATATATTACTGATCCTGAGTTACCTCCTGTATTATACTCCAGAGCTGCACTCACTATTCTGCTGGTGCAGTCACTGTGTACATACATTACATTACTGATCCTGAGTTACCTCCTGTATTATACTCCAGAGCTGCACTCACTATTCTGCTTGTGCAGTCACTGTGTATATATATTACTGATCCTGAGTTACCTCCTGTATTATACTCCAGAGCTGCACTCACTATTCTGCTGGTGCAGTCACTGTGTACATACATTACATTACTGATCCTGAGTTACCTCCTGTATTATACTCCAGAGCTGCACTCACTATTCTGCTGGTGCAGTCACTGTGTACATACATTACTGATCCTGAGTTACCTCCTGTATTATACTCCAGAGCTGCACTCACTATTCTGTTGGTGCAGTCACTGTGTATATATATTACTGATCCTGAGTTACCTCCTGTATTATACTCCAGAGCTGCACTCACTATTCTGCTGGTGCAGTCACTGTGTACATACATTACTGATCCTGAGTTACCTCCTGCATTATACTCCAGAGCTGCACTCACTATTCTGCTGATGCAGTCACTGTGTACATACATTACATTACTGATCCTGAGTTATCTCCTGTATTATACTCCAGAGCTGCACTCACTATTCTGCTGGTGTAGTCACTGTGTACATACATTACATTACTGATCCTGAGTTATCTCCTGTATTATACTCCAGAGCTGCACTCACTATTCTGCTGGTGCAGTCATTGTGTACATACATTACTGATCCTGAGTTACCTCCTGTATTATACTCCAGAGCTGCACTCACTATTCTGTTGGTGCAGTCACTGTGTATATATATTACTGATCCTGAGTTACCTCCTGTATTATACTCCAGAGCTGCACTCACTATTCTGCTGGTGCAGTCACTGTGTACATACATTACATTACTGATCCTGAGTTACCTCCTGTATTATACTCCAGAGCTGCACTCACTATTCTGCTGGTGCAGTCACTGTGTACATACATTACTGATCCTGAGTTACCTGCTGTATTATACTCCAGAGCTGCACTCACTATTCTGTTGGTGCAGTCACTGTGTATATATATTACTGATCCTGAGTTACCTCCTGTATTATACTCCAGAGCTGCAGTCACTATTCTGCTGGTGCAGTCACTGTGTACATACATTACTGATCCTGAGTTACCTCCTGTATTATACTCCAGAGCTGCACTCACTATTCTGTTGGTGCAGTCACTGTGTATATATATTACTGATCCTGAGTTACCTCCTGTATTATACTCCAGAGCTGCACTCACTATTCTGCTGGTGCAGTCACTGTGTACATACATTACATTACTGATCCTGAGTTACCTCCTGTATTATACCCCAGAGCTGCACTCACTATTCTGCTGCTGCAGTCACTGTGTACATACATTACTGATCCTGAGTCACCTCCTGTATTATACTCCAGAGCTGCACTCACTATTCTGCTGGTGCAGTCACTGTGTACATACATTACATTACTGATCCTGAGTTATCTCCTGTATTATACTCCAGAGCTGCACTCACTATTCTGCTGGTGCAGTCACTGTGTACATACATTACATTACTGATCCTGAGTTACCTCCTGTATTATACTCCAGAGCTGCACTCACTATTCTGCTGCTGCAGTCACTGTGTACATACATTACTGATCCTGAGTTACCTCCTGTATTATACTCCAGAGCTGCACTCACTATTCTGCTGCTGCAGTCACTGTGTATATATATTACTGATCCTGAGTTACCTCCTGTATTATACTCCAGAGCTGCACTCACTATTCTGCTGGTGTAGTCACTGTGTACATACATTACATTACTGATCCTGAGTTACCTCCTGTATTATACTCCAGAGCTGCACTCACTATTCTGCTGCTGCAGTCACTGTGTACATACATTACATTACTGATCCTGAGTTATCTCCTGTATTATACTCCAGAGCTGCACTCACTATTCTGCTGGTGCAGTCACTGTGTACATACATTACTGATCCTGAGTTACCTCCTGTATTATCCTCCAGAGCTGCACTCACTATTCTGCTGGTGCAGTCACTGTGTACATACATTACATTACTGATCCTGAGTTACCTCCTGTATTATACTCCAGAGCTGCACTCACTATTCTGCTGGTGCAGTCACTGTGTACATACATTACTGATCCTGAGTTACCTCCTGTATTATACTCCAGAGCTGCACTCACTATTCTGCTGGTGCAGTCACTGTGTACATACATTACATTACTGATCCTGAGTTACCTCCTGTATTATCCTCCAGAGCTGCACTCACTATTCTGCTGGTGCAGTCACTGTGTACATACATTACATTACTGATCCTGAGTTACCTCCTGTATTATCCTCCAGAGCTGCACTCACTATTCTGCTGGTGCAGTCACTGTGTACATACATTACATTACTGATCCTGAGTTACATCCTGTATTATACTCCAGAGCTGCACTCACTATTCTGCTGGTGCAGTCACTGAGCACATACATTACATTACTGATCCTGAGTTACCTCCTGTATTATACTCCAGAGCTGCATTCACTATTCTGCTGCTGCAGTCACTGTGTACATACATTACATTACTCACCCTGAGTTACCTCCTGTATTATACTCCAGAGCTGCACTCACTATTCTGCTGGTGCAGTCACTGTGTACATACATTACATTACTGATCCTGAGTTATCTCCTGTATTATACTGCAGAGCTGCACTCACTATTCTGCTTGTGCAGTCACTGTGTATATATATTACTGATCCTGAGTTACCTCCTGTATTATACTCCAGAGCTGCACTCACTATTCTGCTGGTGCAGTCACTGTGTACATACATTACATTACTGATCCTGAGTTACCTCCTGTATTATACTCCAGAGCTGCACTCACTATTCTGTTGGTGCAGTCACTGTGTATATATATTACTGATCCTGAGTTACCTCCTGTATTATACTCCAGAGCTGCACTCACTATTCTGCTGGTGCAGTCACTGTGTACATACATTACTGATCCTGAGTTACCTCCTGCATTATACTCCAGAGCTGCACTCACTATTCTGCTGATGCAGTCACTGTGTACATACATTACATTACTGATCCTGAGTTATCTCCTGTATTATACTCCAGAGCTGCACTCACTATTCTGCTGGTGCAGTCACTGTGTACATACATTACATTACTGATCCTGAGTTACCTCCTGTATTATACTCCAGAGCTGCACTCACTATTCTGCTGCTGCAGTCACTGTGTACATACATTACTGATCCTGAGTTACCTCCTGTATTATACTCCAGAGCTGCACTCACTATTCTGCTGCTGCAGTCACTGTGTACATACATTACTGATCCTGAGTTACCTCCTGTATTATACTCCAGAGCTGCACTCACTATTCTGCTGGTGTAGTCACTGTGTACATACATTACATTACTGATCCTGAGTTACCTCCTGTATTATACTCCAGAGCTGCACTCACTATTCTGCTGGTGCAGTCACTGTGTACATGCATTACATTACTGATCCTGAGTTACCTCCTGTATTATACTCCAGAGCTGCACTCACTATTCTGCTGCTGCAGTCACTGTGTACATACATTACATTACTGATCCTGAGTTATCTCCTGTATTATACGCCAGAGCTGCACTCACTATTCTGCTGGTGCAGTCACTGTGTACATACATTACTGATCCTGAGTTACCTCCTGTATTATCCTCCAGAGCTGCACTCACTATTCTGCTGGTGCAGTCACTGTGTACATACATTACATTACTGATCCTGAGTTACCTCCTGTATTATACTCCAGAGCTGCACTCACTATTCTGCTGGTGCAGTCACTGTGTACATACATTACTGATCCTGAGTTACCTCCTGTATTATCCTCCAGAGCTGCACTCACTATTCTGCTGGTGCAGTCACTGTGTACATACATTACATTACTGATCCTCAGTTACCTCCTGTATTATACTCCAGAGCTGCACTCACTATTCTGCTGGTGCAGTCACTGTGTACATACATTACTGATCCTGAGTTACCTCCAGTATTATACTCCAGAGCTGCACTCACTATTCTGCTGGTGCAGTCACTGTGTACATACATTACATTACTGATCCTGAGTTACCTCCTGTATTATCCTCCAGAGCTGCACTCACTATTCTGCTGGTGCAGTCACTGTGTACATACATTACTGATCCTGAGTTACCTCCAGTATTATACTCCAGAGCTGCACTCACTATTCTGCTGGTGCAGTCACTGTGTACATACATTACATTACTGATCCTGAGTTACCTCCTGTATTATACTCCAGAGCTGCACTCACTATTCTGCTGCTGCAGTCACTGTGTACATACATTACATTACTCACCCTGAGTTACCTCCTGTATTATACTCCAGAGCTGCACTCACTATTCTGCTGGTGCAGTCACTGTGTACATACATTACATTACTGATCCTGAGTTACCTCCTGTATTATACTCCAGAGCTGCACTCACTATTCTGCTGGTGCAGTCACTGTGTACATACATTACATTACTGAGCCTGAGTTACCGCCTGTATTATACTCCAGAGCTGCACTCACTATTCTGCTGCTGCAGTCACTGTGTACATACATTACATTACTGATACTGAGTTACCTCCTGTATTATACCCCAGAGCTGCACTCACTATTCTGCTGGTGCAGTCACTGTGTACATACATTACTGATCCTGAGTTACTTCCTGTATTATACTCCAGAGCTGCACTCACTATTCTGCTGCTGCAGTCACTGTGTACGTACATTGCATTACTGATCCTGAGTTACCTCCTGTATTATACTCCAGAGCTGCACTCACTATTCTGCTGCTGCAGTCACTGTGTACGTACATTGCATTACTGATCCTGAGTTACCTCCTGTATTATACTCCAGAGCTGCACTCACTATTCTGCTGGTGCAGTCACTGTGTACATACATTACATTACTGATCCTGAGTTACCTCCTGTATTATACTCCAGAGCTGCACTCACTATTCTGCTGGTGCAGTCACTGTGTACATACATTACATTACTGATCCTGAGTTACCTCCTGTATTATCCTCCAGAGCTGCACTCACTATTCTGCTGGTGCAGTCACTGTGTACATACATTACATTACTGATCCTGAGTTACCTCCTGTATTATACTCCAGAGCTGCACTCACTATTCTGCTGGTGCAGTCACTGTGTACATACATTACATTACTGATCCTGAGTTACCTCCTGTATTATCCTCCAGAGCTGCACTCACTATTCTGCTGGTGCAGTCACTGTGTACATACATTACTGATCCTTACAGATATATGCAGAGCTGGGGTGGGGGGCAGCGGGGTCAGTGCAGGCTTCTTGAGGAGATGGTTATGGCGGGCGCTCTGTTGTGCGGCCCCTTATTAGCTCGGCTGTGTATAATGCATATTCCAGGGGGATGTATATGGAGAGTCTTCATTTTAGGTGAACACTGTTATGGGATTGTGCAGTTCTCTGTGTTTCCAGCAGAGGGAGCTCTGGTAACACGGTTTCTGTGTTTGTGAGTGGTGATGAACCCGGACCGTGATATTTAAAATTCATAGCAGTGTTAGGGATGCGATTATGAGTATATAAGTATATAAGAATTAACATTGGAGATATCCATAAAGAACAAGATTTAAGATGCTGTTTCAGACTGTGTACCCCACCTAGTTCTGTATGTGGACATCAAACTCAGACAGTCTGGGCTATTCTTGTGACCAGTGAATCATGCTGACATTGCTTAATATAAATGAGGAACCAAGCACATTACAGTAAATTGTATATCACAGAATAAGCTGTAATGTGCTTGGTTCCTCATTTATATTAAGCAATGTCAGCATGACACACCTCAGCAGGGAACACTAGGATTGAGACCCTATGAAATCCTGTTTAGAAGTACTCCCAGATACTTCAACTAAGCTTGTTGTTTGTTTAAACATTTGCCTAATACACGTTTTTGAAGTTTTCTCCTCCAGATCCAACCAGATCTAGATTTCTCTCTCTTTTCTTTTTCTCTCTCCTCTTTTCCTCTCTCTTTTCTCTTTTCCTCTCTCTTTTCCTCTCTCTTTCCTCAATCTTTCTCTCTTTCTCTCTCTCTCCCTCTCTTCTCAATCTTTCTCTATCTCTCTTTCTCTCTCTCTTCTCTCACTCTTTTTCTTTCGGACGAAGATCCATGCATTCCACTACAAAGAGATGTCGGACCTGCCTGAGACCAGGAGATGGCTGTCTTCCCTCTTCTACCCGATACTTTGTGCCAGGATGATGATATCTAAGCATGTGGACTGGAAGACGACTGTACATCCCACCTTTGATGTCCCACCATTACCGCCTGAGGACTGAGGAGCATGAGACTCTGAGTGAACCCAACCCTGATAAATATTAGCCAATTAAAAGGACTACTGCCACGTTCCCCCTTCCTGAATAACGTGGGCCAGCGGAACATAGCCATTAGAACAGTCTAGAGAACACGGTCAGGATCTGGCTTCCTATGCATAGTCTGTTGGGTGGGAAGATTCATCCACAAGGGATGGGGTATCTCGTATGTGAGTGAGGTAACCATCGGCATTAGGACAGATCAATAGACCTGGAAAAGTAAGGAAAGACTTTTTGGCTATCTCCAAAGGGGGGACTGTTAGGGATGCGATTATGAGTATATAAGTATATAAGAATTAACATTGGAGATATCCATAAAGAACAAGATTTAAGATGCTGTTTCAGACTGTGTATCCCACCTAGTTCTGTATGTGGACATCAAACTCAGACAGTCTGGGCTATTCTTGTGACCAGTGAATCATGCTGACATTGCTTAATATAAATGAGGAACCAAGCACATTACAGTAAATTGTATATCACAGAATAAGCTGTTCTACTTTATCCAATAGGAGACGTGTTACGTATTCTTGGCACCTAGCCAATAAGGTTATATATATTTGTACAACTTCCGGAAATAAATCAGTCTTACTTTCTATTCATATCTGAGCACGTCTCTCTGGTGTGAGTGAAAGAGAGGGTAATGCATGCTACCACGAGTGACTCATAATTTGGACTGCAGACAGTTTAAGAGGGATGCATGATTAGATTGCATCAACCTAAATTACGGCCTTATCAGCAGCACCTAGTATCAGTGCACAGACCCCAAACACTGCGATCTCGGGGATCTCCGTGTAACTATTCGGCCTCTGGATAAAAAAAAAAATAAAAATTACACAAAGAAACAGGGAATAAAGCAGGAGCGTTCTGCTTCCCGAGTCTCCTGCGCGGCTGTAACACTTCTTCTGGGGCCACTCATTAAGGGTACGCTCACACGAGCGTATAACTCGCATGAGTATCGGACCGCATCACCCGGCGCGCCTAGCTTCTCTGCTGACAGGAGCGGCTCAGCTGCATGTATTTCTATGCGGCTGACATGCTCCTGTCAGGAGAGTGTGCGGCCGCACCGAGTGATGCGGTCCGATACTCATGCGAGTTATACGCTCGTGTGAGCGTACCCTAACCCTCATACACGTTCACTGCTTCCTCCGCCCATTGGCAGCCCCTGTACCTCTGGAGACCCATGGTTATTGGGAGTGCCCCCCCAAGCCTAAAAATATCAGCCAGCAGCCTCCCTGGATTGCCGCATTCATTAGATGCGACATTCCCCGAACTTTAGTCGGCTCTTCCCAATTTCCCTGGTGTGGTGGCAATCAGGGCAATAATGGGTTAGTAACAGCCCACAGCTGCCACTAAGCCCTAGATTAGTAATGGGAGGCGTCTATGAGGCTCCCCTCATCACTAATCTGTAAGTGAAAAGAAATAGTCAAACATCGTAAAAAAAAACTTTATTTGAAAAAAATACAAAACACCATCTTTCTCCAATTTATTAACCCCCAAGCACCCAGTTCAGATGTAATCCACATGAGGTCCCATGTCAATTCCAGCTCTGCTACATCTGAAAAGACAGCGAGCGGGCACAGAACATGTCTACACGCTGAAACCTCAGGCAGAGAATGTGCTGCAGCAATGAGCGGTGACGTCACTGAGTTTATGTGCAGTCACAGCTGGAGGTTCCCTCGGCCCTCCACCTGTGACCTCAGGTGACCTCATTGAACTCAGTGATCTCACCTCAGGTGAATGGAATTCAGAGACCTGCATCTCCTGGCAGAAAACCTCTCTTTTTGCCAAGAGATGATGATTCGGTGCTGAAATTTACTTGGACCCACTGATCCCAAATATCTGCAGGTTTGACAATCTTTATTTGTCCTCAGTGGTTGATGCCTTTTAATTGTGAAATGAAAAGATGGAAACAAACCGCAGCTGTGGAGACTCCTCCGGGCCCTTCATCAGGCCAAGTGTAACACAAAATCCTTGGGTCCAGGATTATAGAGAAGGGGACAGGGGCCCCGGATTATACAGAAGGGGGAAGGGGCCCTGGATTATACAGAAGGGGACAGGGGCCCCAGATTATACAGAAGGGGACAGGGGCCCCGGATTATACAGAAGGGGACAGGGGCCCCGGATTATACAGAAGGGGACAGGGGCCCCGGATTATACAGAAGGGGACAGGGGCCCCGGATTATACAGAAGGGGACAGGGGCCCCGGATTATACAGAAGGGGACAGGGGCCCCGGATTATACAGAAGGGGGAAGGGGCCCCGGATTATACAGAAGGGGACAGGGGCCCCGGATTATACAGAAGGGGACAGGGGCCCCGGATTATACAGAAGGGGGAAGGGGACCCGGATTATACAGAAGGGGACAGGGGCCCCGGATTATACAGAAGGGGGAAGGGGCCCCGGATTATACAGAAGGGGACAGGGGCCCCGGATTATACAGAAGGGGGAAGGGGCCCCGGATTATACAGAAGGGGGAAGGGGCCCCGGATTATACAGAAGGGGGAAGGGGCCCCGGATTATACAGAAGGGGACAGGGGCCCCGGATTATACAGAAGGGGGAAGGGGCCCCGGATTATACAGAAGGGGGAAGGGGCCCCGGATTATACAGAAGGGGACAGGGGCCCCGGATTATACAGAAGGGGACAGGGGCCCCGGATTATACAGAAGGGGACAGGGGCCCCGGATTATACAGAAGGGGACAGGGGCCCCGGATTATACAGAAGGGGAAAGTTGCCCCGGATTATACAGAAGGGGACAGGGGCCCCGGATTATACAGAAGGGGAAAGGGGCCCCGGATTATACAGAAGGGGACAGGGGCCCCGGATTATACAGAAGGGGACAGGGGCCCCGGATTATACAGAAGGGGACAGGGGCCCCGGATTATACAGAAGGGGAAAGGGGCCCCGGATTTTAAAAGACGTGACAGGGGTCCCTAATTGAATTTGGAGGTGCAGAGTTTCCATAAGAATTACCCACATATGTCAGAGCTGCTGTTGACAGTGCGGTGGTCTTTCTCTCCTTTTCTGTATACTCTGGCCCCCTGTCCCTTCCTGTATACTCTGGCCCCCTGTCCCTTCCTGTATACTCTGGCCCCCTGTCCCTTCCTGTATACTCTGGCCCCCTCGTTCCACAGCTGCTGTTTGTTGCCTTTTCCCTTCACCATTATTAGGTATCAACGCTGAGATTGTATATTTCATGGTTGATGACTTTGCACAGGCACTGCCCCCATGTCCTTGGCTGGAGCAGGCTCAGGCTGAGCTCTCTGGCTGCACAGTATTTCCGCACTCTCGGCTGGAGCAGGCTCAGGCTGAGCTCTCTGGCTGCACAGTATTTCCGCACTCTCGGCTGGAGCAGGCTCAGGCTGAGCTCTCTGGCTGCACAGTATATCCGCACTCCCGGCTGGAGCAGGCTCAGGCTGAGCTCTCTGGCTGCACAGTATTTCCGCACTCTCGGCTGGAGCAGGTTCAGGCTGAGATCTCTGGCTGCACAGTATATCCGCACTCTCAGCTGGAGCAGGCTCAGGCTGAGCTCTCTGGCTGCACAGTATATCCGCACTCTCGGCTGGAGCAGGCTCAGGCTGAGCTCTCTGGCTGCACAGTATATCCGCACTCTCGGCTGGAGCAGGCTCAGGCTGAGCTCTCTGGCTGCACAGTATATCCGCACTCTCGGCTGGAGCAGGCTCAGGCTGAGCTCTCTGGCTGCACAGTATTTCCGCACTCCCGGCTGGAGCAGGCTCAGGCTGAGCTCTCTGGCTGCACGGTATTTCCACACTCCCGGCTGGAGCAGGCTCAGGCTGAGCTCTCTGGCTGCACAGTATTTCCGCACTCTCGGCTGGAGCAGGCTCAGGCTGAGCTCTCTGGCTGCACGGTATTTCTGCACTCTCATGGCTGGGGAAGGCTCAGGCTGAGCTCTCTGGCTGCACAGTATTTCCGCACTCTCGGCTGGAGGAGGCTCAGGCTGAGCTCTCTGGCTGCACGGTATTTCTGCACTCTCATGGCTGGGGAAGGCTCAGGCTGAGATCTCTGGCTGCACAGTATATCCGCACTCTCGGCTGGAGCAGGCTCAGGCTGAGCTCTCTGGCTGCACAGTATATCCGCACTCTCGGCTGGAGCAGGCTCAGGCTGAGCTCTCTGGCTGCACAGTATTTCCGCTCCTCCCGGCCGGAGCAGGCTCAGGCTGAGCTCTCTGGCTGCACAGTATATCCGCACTCTCGGCTGGTGCAGGCTCAGGCTGAGATCTCTGGCTGCACAGTATTTCCGCACTCTCGGCTGGAGCAGGCTCAGGCTGAGCTCTCTGGCTGCACGGTATTTCCGCACTCTCGGCTGGAGCAGGCTCAGGCTGAGCTCTCTGGCTGCACGGTAGTTCTGCACTCTCGGCTGGAGCAGGCTCAGGCTGAGCTCTCTGGCTGCACGGTATTTCCGCACTCTCGGCTGGAGCAGGCTCAGGCTGAGCTCTCTGGCTGCACAGTATTTCTGCACTCTCGGCTGGAGCAGGCTCAGGCTGAGCTCTCTGGCTGCACAGTATTTCTGCACTCTCGGCTGGAGCAGGCTCAGGCTGAGCTCTCTGGCTGCACGGTATTTCTGCACTCTCGGCTGGAGCAGGCTCAGGCTGAGCTCTCTGGCTGCACAGTATTTCTGCACTCTCGGCTGGAGCAGGCTCAGGCTGAGCTCTCTGGCTGCACAGTATTTCCGCACTCTCGGCTGGAGCAGGCTCAGGCTGAGCTCTCTGGCTGCACAGTATTTCCGCACTCTCGGCTGGAGCAGGCTCAGGCTGAGCTCTCTGGCTGCACGGTATTTCTGCACTCTCGGCTGGAGCAGGCTCAGGCTGAGCTCTCTGGCTGCACAGTATTTCCGCTCCTCCCGGCCGGAGCAGGCTCAGGCTGAGCTCTCTGGCTGCACAGTATATCCGCACTCTCGGCTGGTGCAGGCTCAGGCTGAGATCTCTGGCTGCACAGTATTTCCGCACTCTCGGCTGGAGCAGGCTCAGGCTGAGCTCTCTGGCTGCACAGTATTTCCGCACTCTCGGCTGGTGCAGGCTCAGGCTGAGCTCTCTGGCTGCACAGTATTTCCGCACTCTCGGCTGGAGCAGGCTCAGGCTGAGCTCTCTGGCTGCACGGTATTTCCGCACTCTCGGCTGGAGCAGGCTCAGGCTGAGCTCTCTGGCTGCACAGTATTTCCGCACTCTCGGCTGGTGCAGGCTCAGGCTGAGATCTCTGGCTGCACAGTATTTCCGCACTCTCGGCTGGAGCAGGCTCAGGCTGAGCTCTCTGGCTGCACAGTATATCCGCACTCTCGGCTGGTGCAGGCTCAGGCTGAGATCTCTGGCTGCACAGTATTTCCGCACTCTCGGCTGGAGCAGGCTCAGGCTGAGCTCTCTGGCTGCACAGTATTTCCGCACTCTCGGCTGGTGCAGGCTCAGGCTGAGCTCTCTGGCTGCACAGTATTTCCGCACTCTCGGCTGGAGCAGGCTCAGGCTGAGCTCTCTGGCTGCACAGTATTTCCGCACTCTCGGCTGGAGCAGGCTCAGGCTGAGCTCTCTGGCTGCACAGTATATCCGCACTCCCGGCTGGAGCAGGCTCAGGCTGAGCTCTCTGGCTGCACAGTATATCCGCACTCCCGGCTGGAGCAGGCTCAGGCTGAGCTCTCTGGCTGCACAGTATATCCAGTCAGTCTCCCCCTAGTGGCAGCCGCTAGTTGTTACATAGAGGAGGGTCCTGGCACTGGAGACTCATTGTATAAAGTGGTAATGATGGAGGAGGGGAGGTGTTTATACTTCCCAGAAAAGAACAATCATCATCCCCACGCCATCCTGAAATGGCTGATACCAGAGAGCAGTAGCTCAAACGGCGTAAGACAAACTATAAGTTTAGCTTCTCATAAAAAATCTGACCCTCACCATAGGGCGGTATTACTGAGCAATCACCATGGATGATGTCATCACAGGAAACAATTACCTCATCAGCCTATATACTTAGCTCCACCCCCATGATGACATCACTGATATAATGACGTGATCAGACATGAGACTACGCCCCTTATATACAGCCCCGCCCCCTGGTGATGATATCACTGATATAATGACATGTGATCAGACATGAGACCCGCCCCTTATATACAGCCCCGCCCCCTGGTGATGACATCACTGATATGACATGATCAGCCATTAGACCACACCCCTTATACACAGACGCGCCCCCTGGTGATGATATCACTGATATAATGACGTGATCAGACATGAGACCACACCCCTTATATGCAGCCCCGCCCCCTGGTGATGACATCACTGATATAATGATGTGATCAGACATGAGGCCACACCCCTTATATGCAGCCCCGCCCCCTGGTGATGACATCACTGATATAATGATGTGATCAGACATGAGGCCACACCTGCTGACAACCTGCCTTTATAGATATTGTGTGAGGTTGTCGCTGCCAGTAATAGTGATTGACAGGCGCTTCTATGGCTGCAGACAATCTGCCCCTGTGGCGCTCTGCTCCTCTGGGCGCCCCCTGCTGGTTTCGCTGTACAGAGCCATTACACAGGACAATGGTGTGGTCCGGTTTTATGGCTTCATTATTCCAGGCTGGGAGCAGCCGCCTAATTAGAGGCCGTTCTGCGCTCACAGGAGGCCATTGTCTCCATATGGCGGCGGTTTATCACAGAGATGGTGCCCGGGCGTCATACAGGCACACAATCCAGGGGCGTACATAGAAATCATGGGGCCGCAAAGCTGAATTTCTAATTGCCCCCCCAAATAAAAGCAACAATAATATTCAGCTGATCACAGAAGAGAAAATCTCACAGCTTTACAGCCATTATTACCAAATAATTTTCCTCCTATTGAAGCCTTTAGATTCCCCTTTCATTGCAGAGATAAAGTGTGATGGCAACAAATGTGCCCCCCAAACACTGGATCATCCCCCACAGAGATCTCCTCCACACACCACACAGTATGATGCCCTACTGTACCCCACTAAACTCCCCCAGCAATGAAGGGTGACTGCAACACAGTAATATCCCCAACTGTGACCCCCACACAGCCCTCCATATAGTATAATGCACCCCCATAGTCCTCCATATAGTATAATGCACCTCCAAATAGTCCTCCATATAGTATAATGCACCTCCACATAGTCCTCCATATAGTATAATGCACCCCCATAGTCCTCCATATAGTATAATGCACTCCCATAGTCCTCCATATAGTATAATGCACCCCCATAGTCCTCCATATAGTATAATGCACCCCCATAGTCCTCCATATAGTATAATGCACCTCCACATAGTCCTCCATATAGTATAATGCACCTCCACATAGTCCTCCATATAGTATAATGCACCTCCACATAGCCCTCCATATAGTATAATGCACTCCCATAGTCCTCCATATACTATAATACTCTCCATAGTCCTCCATATAGTATAATGCACCCTCCATAGTCCTCCATATAGTATAATGCACCCCCATAGTCCTCCATATAGTATAATGCACCTCCACATAGTCCTCCATATAGTATAATGCACTCCCATAGTCCTCCATATACTATAATACTCTCCATAGTCCTCCATATAGTATAATGCACCCTCCATAGTCCTCCATATAGTATAATGCACCTCCACATAGCCCTCCATATAGTATAATGCACTCCCATAGTCCTCCATATACTATAATACTCTCCATAGTCCTCCATATAGTATAATGCACCCTCCATAGTCCTCCATATAGTATAATGCACCCCCATAGTCCTCCATATAGTATAATGCACCTCCACATAGCCCTCCATATAGTATAATGCACTCCCATAGTCCTCCATATACTATAATACTCTCCATAGTCCTCCATATAGTATAATGCACCCTCCATAGTCCTCCATATAGTATAATGCACCTCCAAATAGTCCTCCATATAGTATAATGCACCTCCACATAGTCCTCCATATAGTATAATATTCTTCATAGTCCTCCATATAGTATAATGCACTCCCATAGTCCTCCATATAGTATAATACTCTCCATAGTCCTCCATATAGTATAATGCACCCTCCATAGTCCTACATATAGTATAATGCACCCTCCATAGTCCTACATATAGTGTAATGCACTCCCATAGTCCTCCATATAGTATAATGCACCCCCAGAGTCCTCCATATAGTATAATGCACCCTCCATAGTCCTCCATATAGTGTAATGCACTCCCATAGTCCTCCATATAGTATAATACTCTCCATAGTCCTCCATATAGTATAATGCACCTCCCATAATCCTCCATATAGTATAATGCACTCCCATAGTCCTCCATATAGTATAATGCATCTCCCATAATCCTCCATATAGTATAATGCACTCCCATAGTCCTCCATATAGTATAATGCACTCCCATAGTCCTCCATATAGTATAATGCACCCCCATAGTCCTCCATATAGTATAATGCACCCCCATAGTCCTCCATATAGTATAATGCACCCCATAGTTCTCAATATAGTATAATACTCCCCATAGTCCTCCAAATGTTCTACGAGGGGCTGCTGATAAGTCTTTGGCTTTACCCAGAAAGAAACGAGATAGGATGATGAAACTTTCCATTTCTTCCACACACACTCCACTGATGACAACACACTTCTTACATCGGTATTCCAAGTTCTGTAAGCCTAGCAAAAAGAAGGATTTTAGTTGTGCCTCAAACCAGGCATCTATAGCAGCCATGGCATCAGAAATGGTGTGACATTTGGTCCCTTGAGGTGTTTCTTCAGGTTTGGAAACAGATGATGAAAAAACAAAAAAGCAGCACCAAATGTGCACTACAGCACTAAACATGCTGTAGTGCACATTTGGTGCTGCTTTTTTGTTTTTTCTTCATTGAATTGGTCGGTGGTTGACCTCCACCTTGCTTTGCACCCCAATTTGGGATGTATTCCATCTGTCTAGATTTTGGCGGTTGGTGACTGTTCACATTAAGTCATCAGGCTTTGTCCACAGGCTATTTACTTCATGCAGCATTTGCTTGGACCTGTCCCGCCCACAGCCATGACTCAGTCATGGGTACGGGATTGAAATAGACCAGGTGAGTGCTGCTAAGAGCAGTTCTACTATTCATATGTGAGGCCGTATGGCACATTTTATAAAAATATTTTAGAGTAGGACTGCTTCAAATGAGATTTGCCGTGACGTGGCGAAGCAGCTCAAGAAATTGCAATTTTTTGCCAAAAATCTCAAAATTTTTAAAATAAGTACAGTTTGGAATGTTTAGTGCTGTAGTGCACATTTGGTGCTGCTTTTTTGTTTTTTCTTCTTGGAAACAGATGATAGTCGGAGAGAGCTAGATCTGGTGAATAAGGTGGGTGGTCACCAGATGGAAGCCCGGCTCTGCCAGTTTTGCCGTGGACGCTTGTGCAGTGTGAGCGGAGGCGTCGTCTTGCAGGAACAAGATTCTTTTGGACAGCTTGCCGCACATTTTTACCTTCAGAGCTGCCTTCAATTGGTCCAAAAGTTAAATATAATACCTTGCATTGATGGTGGAACCCTTTTGAAGGTAGTTCACTAGCAGCATACCCTTCTTATCCCAGAACACTGACGCCATCACTTTAGTGGCTGATTTTTGCACCCTGAACTTCTTGGGATGAGGAGAACCAATGCGCCTCCGCTCTTCTGACTGCTCCTTGTTTTCAGGGTCATACAAATAAATCCCGATCTCATCCATAGTGACCGGTCGCTCCAGGAAGTTCTTATCAGTCCGGAAACACTGACAAATGGACCGGGAAGTTGTCACTCGCTGCTTCTCTGATCTGTTGTCAGACATTTGGGGATCCACTTTGCAGAAGCTTCCTCTTGTCCAAATGATAATGACACAAACACGTTCCCCGGAAATCCCCATGAAGTATGCTATTGCTTAAGCGGAAATTGGTGGATTCTCCAGTATGAGGTTGTGCACAGCATCGACCATCTCCGGAACAACAACCAGTCTCGGGCATCCAGGACGTTCCTCATCATTGGGGCTGAAGTGGCCCGGTTTACATTTGGTAATCCAGTTCTTATCTGTGGAATATGAAGGGCATTGATCCCCCAATGTCTGTGACATATCACCATGAATATCCGCCACGGACTTTCCTTGCAGAAACAAGAATTTTATCCTTCTCTGCTCTCAGTTACTGTGAATATCGCATTACACTCCAACATTTTATTTTCCCGCGTGCGCAGAACTCTGTTGCCATGAGCAACAAACACAATTTTGAAGACATATTAGACACAAGGCTTTCATGTTACCAAAGAAACAAAAAAAGATCACAAAGCCAAAGACTTATCAGCAGCCCCATAGTCCTCCATATAGTATAATGCAGCCCCATAGTCCTCCATATAGTATAATGCACCCCATAGTCCTCCATATGGTATAATGCACCCCCATAGTCCTCCATATAGTATAATGCAGCCCCATAGTCCTCCATATAGTATAATGCACCCCCATAGTCCTCCATATAGTATAATGCACCACCATAGTCCTCCATATGGTATAATGCACCCCCATAGTACTCCATATAGTATAATGCAGCCCCATAGTCCTCCATATAGTATAATGCACCCCCATAGTCCTCCATATAGTATAATGCACCACCATAGTCCTCCATATAATGTTATGCAGCCTCCACAGTCCTCTGGCCACAGTGTACTCACTCATTAAATACATAAATACTCACCTCTCCTCGGTTTTCTCACTGCGAGCGTCCTGCGCTCTGCACATCTCAGCACAGCGCAGTGCAGTAGTGATGTCATCACGCTCTGCTTCCTCTCTCATCATTGCTTTCAATTGTATTGGCTTCTGTGATGTCAATACAATTGAAAGTGCGATCCTCGGTAATGCCATTCGTGGTACACCACTGTCTGGACAGTATCACACAGAAGAGATTAGATACACGGCTCAGCAGACAGTATCACACTGGAAAGGATTAGATACACAGCTCAGCAGACAGTATCACACAGGAGAGGATTAGATACACAGCTCAGCAGACAGTATCACACAGGAGAGGATTAGATACACGGCTCAGCAGACAGTATCACACAGGAGAGGATTAGATACACGGCTCAACAGACAGTATCACACAGGAGAGGATTAGATACACGGCTCAGCAGACAGTATCACACAGGACAGGATTAGATACACGGCTCAAAAGACTGTATCACACAGGAGAGGATTAGATACACAGCTCAGCAGACAGTATCACACAGGAGAGGATTAGATACAAGGCTCAGCAGACAGTATCACACAGGAGAGGATTAGATACACAGCTCAACAGACAGTATCACAGGATAGGATTAGATACACAACTCAGCAGATAGTATCACACAGGAGAGGATTAGATACACGGCTCAACAGACAGTATCACACAGGATAGGAATAGATACACAGCTCAGCAGACAGTGTCACACAGGAGATGATTAGATACACAGCTCAGCAGACAGTATCACACAGGAGAGGATTAGATACACAGCTCAGCAGACATTATCATACAGGAGAGGATTAGATACACAGCTCAACAGACAGTATCACAGGATAGGATTAGATACACAACTCAGCAGACAGTATCACACAGGAGAGGATTAGATACACGGCTCAACAGACAGTATCACACAGGAGAGGATTAGATACACGGCTCAGCAGACAGTATCACACAGGAGAGGATTAGATACACAGCTCAGCAGACAGTATCACACAGGATAGGATTAGATACACAGCTCAGCAGACAGTATCACACAGGATAGGATTAGATACACAGCTCAGCAGATAGTATCACACAGGAGAGGATTAGATACACAGCTCAAAAGACAGTATCACACAGGAGAGAATTAGATACACGGCTCAGCAGACAGTATCACACAGGACAGGATTAGATACACGGCTCAAAAGACAGTATCACACAGGAGAGGATTAGATACACAGCTCAGCAGACAGTATCACACAGGAGAGGATTAGATACACAGCTCAGCAAGCAGTATCACACAGGACAGGATTAGATACACAGCTCAGCAGACAGTATCACACAGGACAGGATTAGATACACAACTCAAAAGACTATCACACAGGAGAGGATTAGATACACAGCTCAGCAGACAGTATCACACAGGAGAGGATTAGATACAAGGCTCAGCAGACAGTATCACACAGGAGAGGATTAGATACACAGCTCAACAGACAGTATCACAGGATAGGATTAGATACACAACTCAGCAGATAGTATCACACAGGAGAGGATTAGATACACGGCTCAACAGACAGTATCACACAGGATAGGATTAGATACACAGCTCAGCAGACATTATCATACAGGAGAGGATTAGATACACAGCTCAACAGACAGTATCACAGGATAGGATTAGATACACAACTCAGCAGACAGTATCACACAGGAGAGGATTAGATACACGGCTCAACAGACAGTATCACACAGGAGAGGATTAGATACACGGCTCAGCAGACAGTATCACACAGGAGAGGATTAGATACACAGCTCAGCAGACAGTATCACACAGGATAGGATTAGATACACAGCTCAGCAGACAGTATCACACAGGATAGGATTAGATACACAGCTCAGCAGATAGTATCACACAGGAGAGGATTAGATACACAGCTCAGCAGACAGTATCACACAGGAGAGGATTAGATACACAGCTCAGCAGACAGTATCACACAGGAGAGGATTAGATACACAGCTCAGCAAGCAGTATCACACAGGACAGGATTAGATACAGAGCTCAGCAGACAGTATCACACAGGGGAGGATTAGATACACAGCTCAGCAGACAGTATCACACAGGGGAGGATTAGATACACAGCTCAGCAGACAGTATCACACAGGAGAGGATTAGATACACAGCTCAAAAGACAGTATCACACGGGAGAGGATTAGATACACAGCTCAGCAGACAGTATCACACAGGAGAGGATTAGATACAAGGCTCAGCAGACAGTATCACACAGGAGAGGATTAGATACACAGCTCAGCAGACAGTATCACACAGGAGAGGATTAGATACACAGCTCAGCAGACAGTATCACACAGGAGAGGATTAGATACACAGCTCAGCAGACAGTATCACACAGGAGAGGATTAGATACACAGCTCAGCAGACAGTATCACACAGGAGAGGATTAGATACCCAGCTCAGCAGACAGTATCACACAGGAGAGGATCAGATACACAGCTGAGCAGACAGTATCACACAGGATAGGAATTAGATACCCAGCTCAGCAGACAGTATCACACAGGAGAGGATTAGATACACGGCTCAGCAGACGGTATCACACCAGGCTTAGATACATGAGTGCAGCAGTCGGCTCTGCTGTCTGGGTTCGGTCTGGCGGACCCTCTGGGGGGATTTCTGGGAATGTTGAGGCGTCTGCTCCTCGGCGCAGGTTCTAGGGTTACAGGACGAATGGGAGAGTTTGTCGCGTTTCTCTGTTTTTCCGCTGAATTCCTTTTTTCCCACGTGACCTGAAATCTTCCTGTGGATGGAGATTTGGGGTTACATTTTCTGGGTATGGTGGGGCCGGGTCGGGGGAGTCACAGCCCTTCGCACATTGCCAGCAGCGAGCGCGGCCTCACAGTGCGCACAGAAGCTGCGGGGTTACGTATTGTGCGCGGCGGATCCACGACTGAGAGCGCAATCTCCTGTCCACAGCTGCGCTGTGAGCTGTCCCCCGTATACAGCGTCTACAGCGCAGACCCCGGGGGAAGATCAATATTCCTAAAATGCAGAAACCCGATGTTTACAATAGATCAGCGGAAATGTCTGATCACAACTAATGTAAGAAATGCAGGACACATTGTCCCCGGTCACCCACTCCTGCAGAGTCCGGATTATTCACCGCCGCCTCCACCAAAGACAGGGAGGAAGAGCGAAGCTCCAGAACCATCCCCATCACCAATCCATGGTGGACCGAGAAGATTGTCCTGTCAGAAGCTCCACCCAAGCTTCATCCTCGCACAGAAGGCAAGATGTCTTCTCCTAGGATTTTCAGATAATTGATCGTCGGCATCACTGAGCCTTCGCTGTGCTTGGTGATGCCAAGAATTACTTGGGGGCATTTTGGATCCTTCCAGAAGCTTCTCACAATAGTTGGTGGAATTTGGGCCGATTCCTCCTGACAGATCTGTTGGAGCTGAGCCATGTTTGGAGGTCGCCGCTCGCTCCGGCCTTTTCAGCTTTGCGCATACATTTTCAATAGTACTGAGATCAGGGTTTTGTGATGGCCACTCCAAAACATTGACTTTCTTCAGTTTGGCAGTATCTTCGGGTCATTGTCCATTTGGAAGACCCATTTCTGCCCAAGCTTTCAGTTCCTGGCTGATGTCTTGAGATGTTCTTCAGTGTTGCCACATAATCTTCTTTCCTCATGATGCATCTATTTGTGAAGTCACCGGTCCCTCCTGCAGCAAAACACCCCCACACCATGATGCTGCCGCCCCCGTGTGTCACAGTCGGGATGATGTTCTTAGGCTTCAAAGCTTCTCCCTTTTTCCTCCAAACGTAACAATGGTCATTACGGCCAAACAGTTCAGTTTTAGTTTCCTCAGACCACAGGACATGTCCAAATATTTAGGTCTTTGTTCCTGTGTGCATTTGTAAACATTAATCTTACCAGCCTCCGCCAGCATCTTCACTGTGGATAATGACACAATGTTACCAGCTTCCGCCAGCATCTTCACAAGGTCTTTTGCTTTTGTTCTTGGGTTGATCTGCACATGTCTGACCAAAGCACATTCACCTCTGGTGCACAGAACCCGTCTCCTTCCTGAGCGGTATGATGGCCGGACATTCCCATCTTGTTTGTACTTGTGTATAATTGTTTGTACAGATGAATGAGGCATCTTCAGGTATCTGGAAATTGCACCCAAGGATGAAGCAGACTTCTGCAAGTCCACAATTCTCCTCCTGAGATCTTGGCTGATTTCTTCTGACTTTCCCATGATGCTACACAAAGAAGCCGTGTGTTTCAGGAGAACATTACAAAACATCCACAGGTGCGTCTGTAATTAACTCAGATGTGGCCAATAAACCTATCAGAAGCTTCCAAAGACATGACATCATCATATGGGCGGTCCCAGTACTCTTAGTGTATGGAAATGTCTGACTGTGCAGAAAGTAATAGAAATGCCTAAAACATTCTCTCTCTCCTTATTCTGGCATTTGGCAAATAAAAAAAATGTTGGTTCCAAATTGACCTAAAATGGGAAAGGTTTATTCTGATTTCATGTCAGATAGTGAGAAAAACCTGCAGATGTGTCTATATAGAGAGGGAGGGAAAAACCTGCAGATGTGTCTGTATAGAGAGCGGAGGAAAAAAGCTGCAGATGTGTCTGTATAGAGAGGGAGGGAAAAACCTGTAGATGTGTCTGTATAGAGAGCGGAGGGAACAACCTGCAGATGTGTCTATATAGAGAGCAGAGGGAAAAACCTGCAGATGTGTCTGTATAGAGAGCGGAGGAAAAAAGCTGCAGATGTGTCTGTATACAGAGGGAGGGAAAAACCTGCAGATGTGTCTGTATAGAGAGCGGAGGGAAAAACTTGCAGATGTGTCTGCATAGAGAGTAGAGGGAAAAACCTGCAGATCTGACCCTTTGATACAATGTGCAGTGTCAGTGCACAACTTGTATAACAGTGTAAATTTGGTGTCCTCTAAAGAACTCAGCACACAGCCATTTACATCTAAACCACTGGCAACAAAAGTGAGTACACCCCTAAGTGCCAATATTTTCTGTGCTCAGTCTACCATTATTTTCAAGCACTGCTTTAAAGGGAATCTGTCACCAAGTTTTTGCCACCTAATCTGAGAGCAGCATAACGTAGGGGCAGAGACCCTGATTCCAGCGATGTGTCACTTACTGGGCTGCTTAGTGTAGTTTTGATAAAATCACTGATTAATCAGCAGTAGATTATCATTACAGGACTACTTGGCGTGCTGCAGGTAGTCCACCATATTCATGATCTCTGTTTAGCTGTAGATCTGCAGCAGAGAAAACATTGATTTTATCAAAATGACAACAAACAGCTCAGTAAGTGACACATCGCTGGAATCAGGGTCTCTGTCTTTACATTATGCTGCTCTCAGATGGGAGAGCAAAAAACCTGTTGGCAGATTCCCTTTAACTCTCTTGGACCTGGAGGTTATTAGAGCTTCAGAGGAATTGCTGGATCCTCTTCCATCCTCCATGACGATATCCCAGAGCTGGTGGATGTAGAGACCTTGCGCTCCTCCACCTTCCGTGTGAGGAGGCCCCACAGATGCTCCATAGGGTTTAGGTCTGGAGACGCTCGGCCAGTTCAAAACCTTCACACTCAGTTTCTTTAGCAAGGAAGGTGCTGGTCTTGCAGGTGTGTTTGTTGGCATGTTGTAATACTGCTCTGCAGCCCCAGCCGGCAGCACTTGTACAGCCATAAAACATGACCCTCCACCACCATGCCTGACGGTAGGCAGGGCACACTTGTATTTGTCCTCCTCACCTGGAGCCGCCGCACACGCTGACACTGTCTGAATCAAATAAGCTTATCTTGGTCTCATCAGACACAATACAGTTCCAGTAATCCATGTCCTTAGTCTGATTGTCTTCAGCAAACTGTAGCTTTCTTGTGCATCATTTTTAGAAAAGGCTTCCTTCTGGGACAAAAGCCATGCAGAGCAACGTGCTGCAGTGTACAGAGTCTGGTCTGAGCACTGACAGCCGGACCCCCCCACCCCTGTAACCTCTGCAGTGTATGGTCTGAGCACTGACAGCCGGACCCCCCACCCCTGTAACCTCTGCAGAGTATGGTCTGAGCACTGACAGCCGGACCCCCCCACCCCTGTAACCTCTGCAGTGTATGGTCTGAGCACTGACAGCCGGACCCCCCCCACCCCTGTAACCTCTGCATTGTGCGGTGTATGGTCTGAGCACTGACAGGCGGACCCCCCACCCCTGTAACCTCTGCAGCAATGCTGGCCGCACTCATATGTCTATTCAGTAGAGACGACCTCTGGATATGAGGCTGAGCTCGTGCTCTCAGCTTCTCTGATCGGCCATGGCTCGGCTTGATCTGAGTGGATCCTGTCTGGTTATACCGCTGTATGGTCTTGGCCGCTGTGCTGCAGATCAGGGTCAGGCTGGTGAGTCTTCTTATAACCTCGGCCATCTTTATGTAGAGCAACAATTTTTTTTTCAGGTCCTCAGAGAATTCTTTGCTATTAGGAGCCGCTGACCCTCCAGTGACCGGTATGAGAGAGTGTGTGAGCGATGACACCACATGTAACACACCGGCTCCTTCAGTCACACCGGAGACCTCAGAACACTGAATCACATGACACCTGGAAGAGAATATGGCTAACTGGGCATGATTTGGTCATTTTCAATTAGGGGTGTACTCACTATTGTTGCAGCGGTTTAGAGATTAATGGCTGTGTGTGGAGTTATTTACCCAGTTATACAAGCTGCACACCAACACTGTACATTGTATACAAGCTGCGCACTGACACTGCAAATTGTATACAAGCTGCACACCGACACTGCACATTGTATACAAGGTGCACAGACACTGCACATTGTATACAAGGTGCACACTGACACTGCACATTGTATACAAGGTGCACACTGACACTGCACATTGTATACAAGCTGCGCACTGACACTGCACACTGTATACAAGCTGCACACTGACACTGTACATTGTATACAAGCTGCACATTGACACTGTACATTGTATACAAGCTGCGCACGGACACTGCACATTGTCTATGTCTAGAGGGGAAGTTTAATCGTAGTCACAGTCCTTACTGTAAAAGCAGTAGGCTTATCAATTCTTTATAGTAACAGCAGTGAGGCTATAGATTCTTTACTGTAAGAGCAGTGAGACCCTGGAGGTCTCTGCCACATGATGGAATGGGTAACTCACTACTAAATTCAAGACGGGCCTTTGACGCCTTTCTTAATGTCACTGGTTGTGTGCACTGGATTCTGGGATGGACTCGTCTGATCGGCGTGTGGAGTCGGGAAGGGATTTTTCCACTAATATGGAGCGGACTCTGCCTCCGGGGCTTCTGCTTCCTCTGGATCATTGTTATAGGCTGAACTCAATGGGCGTGTGTATACCTTTAAAAACTAGAATATATCTGAAGTTTAAATACGATACAATGTATCGCTTTCATGTTGTCGCCCTCCACATCCAACCACTCTTCCCTCCATTGCCCCCCTTCACCATATCCCCCCATTATCCCCCCTTCACCGCATCCCCCCATTATCCCCCCTTCACTGCATCCCCCATTATCCCCCCTTCACCGCATCCCCCCATTATCCCCCCTTCACCACTCCCCCCCATTATCCCCCCCTTCACCACATCCCCCCATTATCCCCCCTTCACCACTCCCCCCCCATTATCCCCCCTTCACCGCATCCCCCCATTATCCCCCCTTCACCGCATCCCCCCATTATCCCCCCTTCACCGCATCCCCCCATTATCCCCCCTTCACCGCATCCCCCCATTATCCCCCCTTCACCGCATCCCCCCATTATCCCCCCTTCACCACATCCCCCCATTATCCCCCCTTCACCACATCCCCCCATTATCCCCCCATTCACCGCATCCCCCCCATTATCCCCCCTTCACCGCATCCCCCCATTATCCCCCCTTCACCGCATCCCCCCATTATCCCCCCTTCACCGCATCCCCCCATTATCCCCCCTTCACCGCATCCCCCCATTATCCCCCCTTCACCACATCCCCCCATTATCCCCCCACCGTCCTCTCCGTTACTTTACCATGTGTTCCCCCATCCTCCCTCTCTTGTCTCTTCTGCCCCTTTGCCCTCCATTGACCCCTCCGTTTTCACCCCACCACCTCTCCCCTCCATTGTAACCCGCTGTACCCCTCCACTCTGTTGTCGTCCCCACTGTCATCCCCGCTCTCCCCCCGTCGTCCCCTCCGCCGTCATCCCCCCTCTCTCCCCTCCACCCCTCCATCTTCCCCCTCTCTCCCCTCCTCCATCCCCACCTCCCCTCCATCTTCCCCCTCTCTCCCCTCCGTTGTCACCCCTCCGCCCCCCCACTCTCTCCCCTCCGTCATCCTCCCTCCATCATCCTCCCTCCGCCCCCCCTCTCCCCTCCGCCATCCTCCCTCCGCCCCCCCTCTCCCCTCCGTCATCCTCCCTCCGCCCCCCCTCTCCCCTCCGCCATCCTCCCTCCGCCCCCCCCCTCTCCCCTCCGTCATCCTCCCTCCGCCCCCCCTCCCCCCTCCGTCATCCTCCCTCCGCCCCCCCCTCTCCCCTCCGTCATCCTCCCTCCGCCCCCCCCTCTCCCCTCCGTCATCCTCCCTCCGCCCCCCCCTCTCCCCTCCGTCATCCTCCCTCCGCCCCCCCCTCTCCCCTCCGTCATCCTCCCTCCGCCCCCCCCTCTCCCCTCCGTCATCCTCCCTCCGCCCCCCCTCTCCCCTCCGTCATCCTCCCTCCGCCCCCCCCTCTCCCCTCCGTCATCCTCCCTCATCCTCCCTCCGCCCCCCCCTCCCCAATCCTCCCTCCGCAATCCTCCCTCCGCCCCCCCTCTCCCCTCCGTCATCCTCCCTCCGCCCCCCCTCTCCCCTCCGTCATCCTCCCTCCGCCCCCCCCTCTCCCCGCCGTCATCCTCCCTCCGCCCCCCCTCTCCCCTCCGTCATCCTCCCTCCGCCCCCCCTCTCCCCTCCGTCATCCTCCCTCCGCCCCCCCTCTCCCCTCCGTCATCCTCCCTCCGCCCCCCCCTCTCCCCTCCGTCATCCTCCCTCCGCCCCCCCCTCTCCCCTCCGTCATCCTCCCTCCGCCCCCCCCTCTCCCCTCCGTCATCCTCCCTCCGCCCCCCCTCTCCCCTCCGTCATCCTCCCTCCGCCCCCCCTCTCCCCTCCGTCATCCTCCCTCCGCCCCCCCCTCTCCCCTCCGTCATCCTCCCTCCGCCCCCCCCTCTCCCCTCCGTCATCCTCCCTCCGCCCCCCCCTCTCCCCTCCGTCATCCTCCCTCCGCCCCCCCCTCTCCCCTCCGTCATCCTCCCTCCGCCCCCCCCTCTCCCCTCCGTCATCCTCCCTCCGCCCCCCCCCTCTCCCCTCCGTCATCCTCCCTCCGCCCCCCCCTCTCCCCTCCGTCATCCTCCCTCCGCCCCCCCTCTCCCCTCCGTCATCCTCCCTCCGCCCCTCTCCCCTCCGTCATCCTCCCTCCGCCCCTCTCCCCTCCGTCATCCTCCCTCCGCCCCTCTCCCCTCCGTCATCCTCCCTCCGCCCCTCTCCCCTCCGTCATCCTCCCTCCGCCCCTCTCCCCTCCGTCATCCTCCCTCCGCCCCTCTTTCCTCCGTCATCCTCCCTCCGCCCCTCTCCCCTCCGTCATCCTCCCTCCGGCCCCCCTCTCCCCTCCGCCCCCCCGCTCCCCTCCGTCATCCTCCCTCCGGCCCCCTCTCCCCTCCGCCCCCCCTCTCCCCTCCGCCATCCTCCCTCCGCCCCCCCTCTCCCCTCCGCCATCCTCCCTCCGCCCCCCCTCACCCCTCCGCCATCCTCCCTCCGCCCCCCCTCTCCCCTCCGCCATCCTCCCTCCGCCCCCCCTCTCCCCTCCGCCATCCTCCCTCTGCCCCCCCTCTCCCCTCCGTTCCCCCTCTCCCCTCCGTCATCCTCCCTCCGCCCCCCCCTCTTCCCTCCGTCATCCTCCCTCCGCCCCCCCTCTCCCCTCCGCCATCCTCCCTCCGCCCCCCCCTCTCCCCTCCGTCATCCTCCCCCCTCTTTCCCCTCCGTCATCCGCCCCCCCTCTCCCCTCCTCCCCCCTCTTTCCCCTCCGTCATCCGCCCCCCCTCTCCCCTCCGCCCCCCCTCTCCCCTCCGTCATCCTCCCTCCGCCCCCCCTCTCCCCTCCGTCATCCTCCCTCCGCCCACCCTCTCCCCTCCGTCATCCTCCCTCCGCCCCCCCCTCTCCCCTCCGTCATCCTCCCTCCGCCCCCCCTCTCCCCTCCGTCCCCCCCCTCTCCCCTCCGTCCCCCCCCTCTCCCCTCCGTCATCCTCCCTCCGCCCCCCCTCTCCCCTCCATCATCCTCCCTCCGCCCCCTCTCCCCTCCGTCATCCTCCCTCCGTCCCCCCTCTCCCCTCCGTCATCCTCCCTCCGCCCCCCCTCTCCCCTCCGTCATCCTCCCTCCGCCCCCCCTCTCCCCTCCGTCATCCTCCCTCCGTCCCCCCTCTCCCCTCTCCCCTCCGTCATCCTCCCTCCGCCCCCCCTCTCCCCTCCGTCATCCTCCCTCGGCCCCCCCTCTCCCCTCCGTCATCCTCCCTCCGCCCCCCCTCTCCCCTCCGTCATCCTCCCTCGGCCCCCCCTCTCCCCTCCGTCATCCTCCCTCCGCCCCCCCTCTCCCCTCCGTCATCCTCCCTCCGCCCCCCCTCTCCCCTCCGTCATCCTCCCTCCGCCCCCCCTCTCCCCTCCGTCATCCTCCCTCCGCCCCCCCTCTCCCCTCCGTCATCCTCCCTCCGCCCCCCCTCTCCCCTCCGTCATCCTCCCTCCGCCCCCCCTCTCCCCTCCGTCATCCTCCCTCCGCCCCCCCTCTCCCCTCCGTCATCCTCCCTCCGCCCCCCCTCTCCCCTCCGTCATCCTCCCTCCGCCCCCCCTCTCCCCTCCGTCATCCTCCCTCCGCCCCCCCTCTCCCCTCCGTCATCCTCCCTCCGCCCCCCCTCTCCCCTCCGTCATCCTCCCTCCGCCCCCCCTCTCCCCTCCGTCATCCTCCCTCCGCCCCCCCTCTCCCCTCCGTCATCCTCCCTCCGCCCCCCCTCTCCCCTCCGTCATCCTCCCTCCGCCCCCCCTCTCCCCTCCGTCATCCTCCCTCCGCCCCCCCTCTCCCCTCCGTCATCCTCCCTCCGCCCCCCCTCTCCCCTCCGTCATCCTCCCTCCGCCCCCCCTCTCCCCTCCGTCATCCTCCCTCCGCCCCCCCTCTCCCCTCCGTCATCCTCCCTCCGTCGTCCTCCCTCCCCCCTCTCTCCCCTCAGTCTCTCCTCTGTCGCCCTCTTCTCCCCTCAGTCACCCCCGTCATCCCCCCTCTCTCCCCTCCTTCTTTCCCCTCAGTCGCCCCCTTCTCCCCTCAGCCTCCTTTTCCCCTCAGTCGCCCCCTCTCTCCCCTCAGTCGCCCCCTTCTCCCCTCAGCCTCCTTTTCCCCTCAGTCGCCCCCTTCTCCCCTCAGCCTCCTTTTCCCCTCAGCCGCCCCCTCTCTCCCCTCAGTCGCCCCCTTCTCCCCTCAGTCGCCCCCTTCTCCCCTCAGCCTCCTTTTCCCCTCAGTCGCCCCCTTTCTCCCCTCAGTCGCCCCCTCTTCTCCCCTCAGTCGCCCCCTTCTCCCCTCAGTCGCCCCCTTCTCCCCTCAGTCGCCCCCTTCTCCCCTCAGCCTCCTTTTCCCCTCAGTCGCCCCCTCTCTCCCCTCAGTCGCCCCCTCTCTCCCCTCAGTCGCCCCCTCTCTCCCCTCAGTCGCCCCCTCTCTCCCCTCAGCCGCCCCCTCTCTCCCCTCAGCCTCCTTTTCCCCTCAGTCGCCCCCTTTCTCCCCTCAGTCGCCCCCTCTCTCCCCTCAGTTGCCCCCTTCTCCCCTCAGTCGCCCCCTTCTCCCCTCAGCCTCCTTTTCCCCTCAGTCGCCCCCTCTCTCCCCAGTCGCCCCCTCTTCTCCCCTCAGTCGCCCCCTCTTCTCCCCTCAGTCGCCCCTCTTCTCCCCTCAGTCGCCCCTCTTCTCCCCTCAGCCTCCTTTTCCCCTCAGTCGCCCCCTCTCTCCCCTCAGTCGCCCCCTCTCTCCCCTCAGTCGCCCCCTCTTCTCCCCTCAGTCGCCCCCTCTCTCCCCTCAGTCGCCCCCTCTTCTCCCCTCAGTCGCCCCCTCTTCTCCCCTCAGCCTCCTTTTCCCCTCAGTCGCCCCCTCTCTCCCCTCAGTCGCCCCCTCTCTCCCCTCAGTCGCCCCCTCTCTCCCCTCAGTCGCCCCCTCTCTCCTCTCAGTCGCCCCCTTTTCTCCCCTCAGCCTCCTTTTCCCCTCAGTCGCCCCCTTCTCCTCTCAGTCGCCCCCTCTCTCCCCTCAGTCGCCCCCTCTCTCCCCTCAGTCGCCCCCTCTCTCCCCTCAGTCGCCCCCTTCTCCTCTCAGTCGCCCCCTCTCTCCCCTCAGTCGCCCCCTCTCTCCCCTCAGTCGCCCCCTCTCTCCCCTCAGTCGCCCCCTCTCTCCCCTCAGTCGCCCCCTCTCTCCCCTCAGTCGCCCCCTCCTCTCCTCTCAGTCGCCCCCTCTTTTCCCCTCAGTCGCCCCCTCTCTCCTCTCAGTCGCCCCCTCTCTCCCCTCAGCCTCCTTTTCCCCTCAGTCGCCCCCTCTCTCCTCTCAGTCGCCCCCTCTCTCCTCTGTCGCCCCCTTCTCTCCCCTCAGCCTCCTTTTCCCCTCAGTCGCCCCCTTCTCCTCTCAGTCGCCCCCTCTCTCCCCTCAGTCGCCCCCTTTTCCCCTCCGTCGCCCCCTCTTTTCCCCTCAGTCGCCCCCTCTTTTCCCCTCAGTCGCCCCCTCTCTCCTCTCAGTCGCCCCCTCTCTCCCCTCAGTCGCCCCCTCTCTCCCCTCAGTCGCCCCCTTCTCCTCTCAGTCGCCCCCTCTCTCCCCTCAGTCGCCCCCTCTCTCCCCTCAGTCGCCCCCTCTCTCCCCTCAGTCGCCCCCTCTCTCCCCTCAGTCGCCCCCTCTCTCCCCTCAGTCGCCCCCTCCTCTCCTCTCAGTCGCCCCCTCTTTTCCCCTCAGTCGCCCCCTCTCTCCTCTCAGTCGCCCCCTCTCTCCCCTCAGCCTCCTTTTCCCCTCAGTCGCCCCCTCTCTCCTCTCAGTCGCCCCCTCTCTCCTCTGTCGCCCCCTTCTCTCCCCTCAGCCTCCTTTTCCCCTCAGTCGCCCCCTCTCTCCTCTCAGTCGCCCCCTCTCTCCCCTCAGCCTCCTTTTCCCCTCAGTCGCCCCCTCTCTCCTCTCAGTCGCCCCTTGACGTCGTCACTGCAGCCCGTCGTTTCTGAGTCTCCTCCGCTGAGTCCAGGAGGCCTCGGGAATGTAGTTCCGGCCGTGGAGGAGGGGGAGGGAGGAGAGGAAGTAGTCCCTGCGGAATTCCGCGCCCTCTTCGCCTGTGCGCGCAGCTGACCGGAAAGCGCCGGATATAGGATACAAAGCGGCGAGCACCGGGCAGCTCTGCGGCCAGGGAGAACGGGATTTTCTGCAGAGCAGTCGGGATTTCGGTTATTGGGAAGGAATTATTCCGCCGCCGGAGCAGAAGAGAAAAAGAGTCCGCGGCGGCTTCACACGCAGCATGGAGGGTCCGGAGCGGGGACGAGGCCGCGGGGAGAGAACCGGGCACTGAGCGCGATGTGCAGCGGACACACAGCGACATGGGCGCCGTGCTGAGGAGCCTGCTGGTCTGCAGCCTGAGCTGCCTGCTGAGGGGTGAGTGCGGCACCGGGGGAGGACGGGAGCATCGGAGAAATGGGACCGGGGGAGGAACCGGGCACCGGGGAGACGGGGCCGGAGGGACCGGGGGCACCGGGGAGAGGGACCGGGGAGACGGGACCGGGGGGACCGGGGAGAGGGACCGGGGGCACCGGAGAGACTGCACCGGGGAGAGGGACCGGGGGCACCGGAGAGACTGCACCGGGGAGAGGGACCGGGGGCACCGGAGAGACTGCACCGGGGAGAGGGACCGGGGGCACCGGAGAGACGGCACCGGGGAGAGGGACCGGGGGCACCGGAGGGACGGGGGCACCGGAGAGACGGGACCGGGGAGAGGGACGGGGGCACCGGAGAGACGGGACCGGGGAGAGGGACGGGGGCACCGGAGAGACGGGACCGGGGAGAGGGACGGGGGCACCGGAGAGACGGGACCGGGGAGAGGGACGGGGGCACCGGAGAGACGGGACCGGGGAGAGGGACGGGGGCACCGGAGAGACGGGACCGGGGAGAGGGACGGGGGCACCGGAGAGACGGGACCGGGGAGAGGGACGGGGGCACCGGAGAGACGGGACCGGGGAGAGGGACGGGGGCACCGGAGAGACGGGACCGGGGAGAGGGACGGGGGCACCGGAGAGACGGGACCGGGGAGAGGGACGGGGGCACCGGAGAGACGGGACCGGGGAGAGGGACGGGGGCACCGGAGAGACGGGACCGGGGAGAGGGACGGGGGCACCGGAGAGACGGGACCGGGGAGAGGGACGGGGGCACCGGAGAGACGGGACCGGGGAGAGGGACGGGGGCACCGGAGAGACTGGACCAGGGGAGAATGGGGGCACTGGAGAGACGGGACCGGGGAGAGGGACGGGGGCACCGGAGAGACGGGACCGGGGAGAGGGACGGGGGCACCGGAGAGACGGGACCGGGGAGAGGGACGGGGGCACCGGAGAGACGGGACCGGGGAGAGGGACGGGGGCACCGGAGAGACGGGACCGGGGAGAGGGACGGGGGCACCGGAGAGACGGGACCGGGGAGAGGGACGGGGGCACCGGAGAGACGGGACCGGGGAGAGGGACGGGGGCACCGGAGAGACGGGACCGGGGAGAGGGACGGGGGCACCGGAGAGACGGGACCGGGGAGAGGGACGGGGGCACCGGAGAGACGGGACCGGGGAGAGGGACGGGGGCACCGGAGAGACGGGACCGGGGAGAGGGACGGGGGCACCGGAGAGACGGGACCGGGGAGAGGGACGGGGGCACCGGAGAGACGGGACCGGGGAGAGGGACGGGGGCACCGGAGAGACGGGACCGGGGAGAGGGACGGGGGCACCGGAGAGACGGGACCGGGGAGAGGGACGGGGGCACCGGAGAGACTGGACCAGGGGAGAATGGGGGCACTGGAGAGACGGGACCGGGGAGAGGGACGGGGGCACCGGAGAGACGGGACCGGGGAGAGGGACGGGGGCACCGGAGAGACGGGACCGGAGAGACTGGACCAGGGGAGAATGGGGGCACTGGAGAGACGGGACCGGGGGAGTATGGGAGCACCGGAGAGACGGAACAGAGTACCGGAGAAACGGGACCGGGGGAGGAACCGAGCACCGGAGAGATGGGACCGGGGGAGGACGGGGACACTGGAGAGACTGGGGCACGGGATCGGGGGAGAGAGAGTGAGCACTGGGGAGGAACAGGTCACCTGGAATAAAGTGCACCCACCTGGGAGAGCGGGGCAACAACGCTGGGGAGAGCGGCAGTAACCAGGAGGGGGCGCTGGAGTGTGGGGTCCGGGGGAACTAAAGGCGTTGTTTGGCTGGGGTGTGTGGGGACTGAAATAACCAGGGGTGGAGGGGGACAGGTATAACTAGGGGGTGGTGTACAAGTGTGGGGGGGCAATAAATAACTGGGGAGTCTGTAGAGGAAAGTATGGGGCCCCATGGTGGAGCCGGGGAATCCATGGGGCAGAGCGCGAGGAACGGGGGGAATGCGTGGGGGGAGAGCATGGGGGTGTGATCGTGGGGTTATCTGCTCCTGTGAATTGAGGGGGCGTCTGTGAGTGGAGGGGATGTTCCGGGTTTGTTGGATTTTGCTATTATGAGAATTTGGGGTACCTTAGCTTTGTGCAGGATACATTCAGAAGTAGGGTGCATGTTTTGGGGGAGTGTCATTCGGGGTGACTATGGTTGGCTGCTGAGGGGGTTTCATTTCCCAGGTTTTACAGATGTGCAGGTTGGGGGTTGTAGTACCGGGCTGTGTCTGTATTTGGGAGGGTGCGGGACCCCGGCTGCTGCTTGTTTTGGCTCTTGGACTGATGAGTAAGGGTCCCCTCCCCCGCTCATTTGCATGCTAATGGCTTTGTTGGGGGCAGCCATAGTGGGGGGTTTTCCCCTCAGTGAAATACAGGAGTTCCTGGATGGAAACCTCACAATACACTTAGTCATTTCTGCTGGGGGGGGGGGGGTCAGTTGCCGCCGCCTCATACCCTCTGGCCTGTACTGTCTCCGGATGATAGGGGTGGTCCTGGAACCCCTGCAGTGCCAGTGGTGGACCTCCCCCGGTCCTGGAGCCCCCATACTGGTGGTGGTGGAGCCCCCCGGTCCTGGAGCCCCCATACTGGTGGTGGTGGTGGGGCCCCCCGGTCCTGGAGCCCCCATACTGGTGGTGGGGCCCCCCGGTCCTGGAGCCCCCATACTGGTGGTGGTGGAGCCCCCCCGGTCCTGGAGCCCCCATACTGGTGGTGGTGGAGCCCCCCCGATCCTGGATCCCCCATACTGGTGGTGGTGGAGCCCCCCCCGATCCTGGAGCCCCCATACTGGTGGTGGTGGAGCCCCCCCCGATCCTGGAGCCCCCATACTGGTGGTGGTGGAGCCCCCCCCGATCCTGGAGCCCCCATACTGGTGGTGGTGGAGCCCCCCCCGATCCTGGAGCCCCCATACTGGTGGTGGTGGAGCCCCCCCCGATCCTGGAGCCCCCATACTGGTGGTGGTGAACCTCCTCCAGTCCTTGAGCCCCCATACTGGTGGTGGTGGAGCCCCCCGATCCTGGAGCCCCCATACTGGTGGTGGTGAACCTCCTCCGGTCCTGGTGCCCCCATACTGGTGGTGGTGGAGCCCCCCGATCCTGGAGCCCCCATACTGGTGGTGGTGAACCTCCTCCGGTCCTGGTGCCCCCATACTGGTGCCCCCATACTGGTGGTGGTGGAGCCCCCCAATCCTGGATACTGGCTGGTGGTTACATATTAACCACAGATGACACTTCTCTCCTCGCAGGCGCCGCTGATCTCCGGCTGCCGTCTCTCCTCCGCAGGCGCCGCTGATCTCCGTCTGCAGGTTCCGGATATTTCTGTATTGATGGGTCCCGGCCTCGTAGTAAACAGTTCGGTGCAGTTCTAGTAGACGGCGTTTCTTAGGTCGTGTTCACACACTGCGTGTTTTTGCGTTTTTGCTGCTGTCACCTTTCTGCGGACATTCCCCAGCAAAAACTATGGAAATATCTGTGCACACTGCCGTTTTTCTCTCTCCTCCGCAGGCGCCGCTGATCTCCGGCTGCCGTCTCTCCTCCGCAGGCGCCGCTGATCTCTGGCCGCCGTCTCTCCTCCGCAGGCGCCGCTGATCTCCGGCTGCCGTCTCTCCTCCGCAGGCGCCGCTGATCTCCGGCCGCCGTCTCTCCTCCGCAGGCGCCGCTGATCTCCGGCCGCCGTCTCTCCTCCGCAGGCGCCGCTGATCTCCGGCCGCCGTCTCTCCTCCGCAGGCGCCGCTGATCTCCGGCCGCCGTCTCTCCTCCGCAGGCGCCGCTGATCTCCGGCCGCCGTCTCTCCTCCGCAGGCGCCGCTGATCTCCGGCCGCCGTCTCTCCTCCGCAGGCGCCGCTGATCTCCGGCCGCCGTCTCTCCTCCGCAGGCGCCGCTGATCTCCGGCCGCCGTCTCTCCTCCGCAGGCGCCGCTGATCTCCGGCCGCCGTCTCTCCTCCGCAGGCGCCGCTGATCTCCGGCCGCCGTCTCTCCTCCGCAGGCGCCGCTGATCTCCGGCCGCCGTCTCTCCTCCGCAGGCGCCGCTGATCTCCGGCCGCCGTCTCTCCTCCGCAGGCGCCGCTGATCTCCGGCCGCCGTCTCTCCTCCGCAGGCGCCGCTGATCTCCGGCCGCCGTCTCTCCTCCGCAGGCGCCGCTGATCTCCGGCCGCCGTCTCTCCTCCGCAGGCGCCGCTGATCTCCGGCCGCCGTCTCTCCTCCGCAGGCGCCGCTGATCTCCGGCCGCCGTCTCTCCTCCGCAGGCGCCGCTGATCTCCGGCCGCCGTCTCTCCTCCGCAGGCGCCGCTGATCTCCGGCCGCCGTCTCTCCTCCGCAGGCGCCGCTGATCTCCGGCCGCCGTCTCTCCTCCGCAGGCGCCGCTGATCTCCGGCCGCCGTCTCTCCTCCGCAGGCGCCGCTGATCTCCGGCCGCCGTCTCTCCTCCGCAGGCGCCGCTGATCTCCGGCCGCCGTCTCTCCTCCGCAGGCGCCGCTGATCTCCGGCCGCCGTCTCTCCTCCGCAGGCGCCGCTGATCTCCGGCCGCCGTCTCTCCTCCGCAGGCGCCGCTGATCTCCGGCTGCCGTCTCTCCTCCGCAGGCGCCGCTGATCTCCGGCCGCCGTCTCTCCTCCGCAGGCGCCGCTGATCTCTGGCCGCCGTCTCTCCTCCGCAGGCGCCGCTGATCTCCGGCTGCCGTCTCTCCTCCGCAGGCGCCGCTGATCTCCGGCCGCTGTCTCTCCTCCGCAGGCGCCGCTGATCTCTGGCCGCCGTCTCTCCTCTGCAGGCGCCGCTGATCTCTGGCCGCCGTCTCTCCTCCGCAGGCGCCGCTGATCTCCGGCTGCCGTCTCTCCTCCGCAGGCGCCGCTGATCTCCGGCTGCCGTCTCTCCTCCGCAGGCGCCGCTGATCTCCGGCTGCCGTCTCTCCTCCGCAGGCGCCGCTGATCTCCGGCTGCCGTCTCTCCTCCGCAGGCGCCGCTGATCTCTGGCCGCCGTCTCTCCTCTGCAGGCGCCGCTGATCTCTGGCCGCCGTCTCTCCTCTGCAGGCGCCGCTGATCTCTGGCCGCCGTCTCTCCTCCGCAGGCGCCGCTGATCTCCGGCTGCCGTCTCTCCTCCGCAGGCGCCGCTGATCTCCGGCCGCCGTCTCTCCTCCGCAGGCGCCGCTGATCTCTGGCCGCCGTCTCTCCTCCGCAGGCGCCGCTGATCTCCGGCCGCCGTCTCTCCTCCGCAGGCGCCGCTGATCTCCGGCCGCCGTCTCTCCTCCGCAGGCGCCGCTGATCTCCGGCCGCCGTCTCTCCTCCGCAGGCGCCGCTGATCTCCGGCCGCCGTCTCTCCTCCGCAGGCGCCGCTGATCTCCGGCCGCCGTCTCTCCTCCGCAGGCGCCGCTGATCTCCGGCCGCCGTCTCTCCTCCGCAGGCGCCGCTGATCTCCGGCTGCCGTCTCTCCTCCGCAGGCGCCGCTGATCTCCGGCTGCCGTCTCTCCTCTGCAGGCGCCGCTGATCTCCGGCTGCCGTCTCTCCTCTGCAGGCGCCGCTGATCTCCGGCTGCCGTCTCTCCTCTGCAGGCGCCGCTGATCTCCGGCTGCCGTCTCTCCTCTGCAGGCACCGCTGATCTCCGTCTGCAGGTTCCGGATATTTCTGTATTGATGGGTCCCGGCCTCGTAGTAAACCGTTCGGTGCAGTTCTCGTAGACGGCGTTTCTTAGGTCGTGTTCACACACTGCGTGTTTTTGCGTTTTTGCTGCTGTCACCTTTCTGCAGACATTCCCCAGCAAATCCTATGGAAATAAATATCTGTGCACACTGCCGTTTTTCTCAGGAATATTCTTTCTGCAGAATTTCTTGAGCAATAGAATGAGCCGTCTTTACTTCTCTTCTGCAGGTTGCTGCATTTTCCGTTTTTTGCCGTTTTTCTGCGGTAAGACGCATGCAGTTTTCGTTGCGCTAATCTTTCAGACTCAAGAAATTTCTTGAGAACTCCTTTTTCTAGTGTGCACAGTCTTACTGTTTCCTCCGCTTGCTGCCATTGAATGGGAGCGCTGCTGTAATGTATCACTGGCGGCTGACTCGATACATTGTAGCAGATCCTCAGCTCCGGAGGGGGAAGGAAGCAGAGGAGCAAAACAAGGCCGGGTCATGTGACCAGGACTGGGGCTTCCTTTGTTCGTCTCTCCAGCCAGCAAGGGGTTAAAAGTCGCTGACAAAAGGCTCCTGCATTCCTGCCGGTGCGGCGGCCGCTCAGATGTGGCCGGTGCCGGTGCTCGCACTTACTCCTCACCATCCGGAATAAACCGACCCAGAAGTGTCCGGCCAAACGCAGCCCCCATTACCGGGACCGGGGGAGGTTCTCACTATTATCGGGGTCACCCCGGGACAGCGGGGGCTGCTGCCAGCACGGATTCCTCCGCTCCATGTGTTTTCTGAGCTCAGCTGATGCTCCCACACCTGGAAGTCTTTATATCCGCAGGGTCTGCGCTTCACGTGTCCGGCCTGGATATCGGGGAAGCAAGACCTCCGGATCTGAAGCCCTGCGTGACGGATACACCCGGGGGATGGGCGGTCTCCAATATCCGCATCTAAATAATGTCTTCACACTTTTATCTTCCAAAGAGACGTAACTTATTTCCTGACATGACCTGCAGTGTAAAGCATGGCGGAAGCTGTCATGGTTACTTCCTAAGGGTGGAAACACATCTATGCGAGTAAAATCGGTCCGACTGGGCTGAAAAAAACTCGGCTGATTTTAGTTCACGTTAGGTGCGAGTGCAACGCAAGTGCGATGCTATTTCTGAGATTTTACTAGCGTGTGTAATGCGTGTGTAATGCGTATTTTTTACTATGTCATCTGCCATTCAGCGCTGCTACATGGCCGCTGACAGCAGACACAGACAGCCATGTAGCAGAGCTGAATGGCAGATGACAGCAGACACAGACAGCCATGTAGCAGAGCTGAATGGCAGATGACAGCAGACACAGACAGAGCCGCACTGTCAGAATGAACTCGGGTGAACTTCACCCGACTTCATTGTCATACCGCTGCTCTGTCTGTGTCGCGCCCTGATTAGCGGTCACCAGTGAAGGACTCACCGGTGACCACTAATCCCCCGAGTGACTGAAGTTAGCAGCCCTCTCTCATACTCCCCGATCCCCGGCGCTGCACGGCTTTCTCACAGCTCCGGCGGCTTTTACTATTTTGAAAAAGCCGGCCGCTCATTAAAGAATCTCGTATTCCCTGCTTTCCCCGCCCACAGGCGCCTATGATTGGTTGCAGTGAGACACGCCCCCACGCTGAGTGACAGGTGTCTCACTGCACCCAATCACAGCAGCCGGTGGGCGGGTCTATACTGTGCAGTGAAATAAATAAATAATTAAAACAAACGGCGTGCGGTCCCCCCCAATTTTAATACCAGCCAGATAAAGCCATACGGCTGAAGGCTGGTATTCTCAGGATGGGGAGCTCCACGTTATGGGGAGCCCCCCACCCTAACAATATCAGCCAACAGCCGCCCAGAATTGCCGCATACATTATATGCGACGGTTCTGGGACTGTACCCGGCTCTTCCCGATTTACCCTGGTGCGTTGGCAAATCGGGGTAATAAGGAGTTAATGGCAGCCCATAGCTGCCAATAAGTCCTAGATTAATCATGTCAGGCGTCTATGAGACACCCTCCATGATTAATCTGTAAGTTACAGTAAATAAACACACACACATGAAAAAATCCTTTATTGGAAATAAAAAACAGAAACACATTCCCTCATTACCAATTTATTAACCCCGACAAACCCTCCATGTCCGGCGTACTCCACGGACCTCCAGCGTCGCTTCCAGCATGAAGGTGACAGGAGCTGCAGAAGACACCGCCGCTCCGGTCACCTCCAAGCAGCAACTGAGGTGAGTAGCGCGATCTGCTGAGCTGTCACTGAGGTTACCCGCTGTCACCGCTGGATCCAGTGACAGCTCAGCAGATCGCGCTACTCACCTCAGTTGCTGCTTGGAGGTGACCGGAGCGGCGGTGTCTTCTGCAGCTCCTGTCACCTTCATGCTGGAAGCGACGCTGGAGGTCCGTGGAGTACGCCGGACATGGAGGGTTTGTCGGGGTTAATAAATTGGTAATGAGGGAATGTGTTTGTGTTTTTTATTTCCAATAAAGGATTTTTTCATGTGTGTGTGTGTTTATTTACTGTAATTTACAGATTAATCATGGAGGGTGTCTCATAGACGCCTGACATGATTAATCTAGGATTTAGTGGCAGCTATGGGCTGCCATTAACTCCTTATTACCCCGATTTGCCAACGCACCAGGGCAAATCGGGAAGAGCCGGGTACAGTCCCAGAACTGTCGCATATAATGTATGCGGCAATTCTGGGCGGCTGTTGGCTGATATTGTTAGGGTGGGGGGCTCCCCATAACGTGGAGCTCCCCATCCTGAGAATACCAGCCTTCAGCCGTATGGCTTTATCTGGCTGGTATTAAAATTGGGGGGGACCGCACGCCATTTTTATTAATTATTTATTTATTTCACTGCACAGTATAGACCCGCCCACCGGCTGCTGTGATTGGGTGCAGTGAGACACCTGTCACTCAGCGTGGGGGCGTGTCTCACTGCAACCAATCATAGGCGCCTGTGGGCGGGGAAAGCAGGGAATACGAGATTCTTTAATGAGCGGCCGGCTTTTTCAAAATAGTAAAAGCCGCCGGAGCAGTGAGAAAGCCGTGCAGTGCCGCACCGGGGGATCGGGGAACGGTGAGTATGAGAGAGGGGTGGAAACTGACCGACAGACTGTGAGAGAGGGACAGAGATAGTGACGGACCGACAGAGAGAGAATAGAGACCGAGAGGGAGAGACCGACTGACAGGGAATAGAGATTGACAGACATTGGGAGACATCACTCGTTTCCATTGTTTTAGGAAACATGCGAGAAATGTATTTAGAAAATCGGATGTCACTAAGATGGTGTGAGTGCCGTCCCGTGACATCCGATTTTTTTTACACGCTCCCATAGACTTGCATTGGAGAGACTCGCAGTAGAAACTCGCAAAAAAGCAGCATGCTGCGATTTTTTTCTCGGTCCGATTTGGACTGAGAAAAAAATCGCAGATGAGAGCTGAATCATTCACTAACATGTGTCCGATTCCAATGCGAGTTTTTCTCACATTGCTCTACTGCGAGAAACTCACAAGTGAGAAGCAGCCCTAAACCTTAATGTAGGCTCCATACTCTACACTGCAGGCTGCATTTGGGTCTGGGCGGCGGCCCTGTACTGTGCGCGGGTCTGGGGGGCGGCGGCGGCCCTGTACTGTGCACGGGTCTGGGGGGCGGCGGCCCTGTACTGTGCGCGGGTCTGGGGCGGCGGCCCTGTACTGTGCGCGGGTCTGGGGGGCGGCCCTGTACTGTGCGCGGGTCTGGGGGGCGGCCCTGTACTGTGCGCGGGTCTGGGGGGCGGCCCTGTACTGTGCGCGGGTCTGGGGGGCGGCCCTGTACTGTGCGCGGGTCTGGGGGGCGGCCCTGTACTGTGCGCGGGTCTGGGGGGCGGCCCTGTACTGTGCGCGGGTCTGGGGGGCGGCCCTGTACTGTGCGCGGGTCTGGGGGGCGGCCCTGTACTGTGCGCGGGTCTGGGGGGCGGCCCTGTACTGTGCGCGGGTCTGGGGGGGCGGCCCTGTACTGTGCGCGGGTCTGGGGGGCGGCCCTGTACTGTGCGCGGGTCTGGGGGGGCGGCCCTGTACTGTGCGCGGGTCTGGGGGGGCGGCCCTGTACTGTGCGCGGGTCTGGGGGGGCGGCCCTGTACTGTGCGCGGGTCTGGGGGGGCGGCCCTGTACTGTGCGCGGGTCTGGGGGGGCGGCCCTGTACTGTGCGCGGGTCTGGGGGGCGGTGGCGGCCCTGTACTGTGCGCGGGTGCTCCATTCCTGGGGGATCTCTGTATCTGAGCCTGCTGTATCCATTGCTCCGCACCCCTGACGCTGGTGGTACCCGCTGTATCTCATCTCCCTCTTTTTGTCTTGCAGCCTCGCCCTTACTACTTTATGCCAACCGGCGTGACCTGCGGCTGGTGGATGCGGCCGGGATTAAGGGGAACTCCACCGTCCTGGTCACGGGCCTGGAGGACGCGGCCGCCGTGGACTTTGTGTTTTTCCGTGGCTATGTCTACTGGAGCGATGTCAGCGAAGAAGCCATAAAAAGGATAAACTTCAACCAGAGCGGCGGTGCTCCGGACGTGGTGATCGGCGGGCTGGTGTCACCGGATGGGCTGGCCTGTGATTGGCTGGGGGAGAAGCTTTACTGGACAGACTCCGAGACCAACCGGATAGAAGTCTCTAACTTGGATGGAACTTTACGGAAAGTGATCTTCTGGCAGGAGCTGGACCAGCCCCGAGCCATCGCCCTGGATCCCGGCCGGGGGTGAGTGTCCAGGCTGTCGCTCTCTGTTATCAGCTGCATGGGCTGTGTCCTGGGGGCGGTGGTCGGAGGCCACCGCTGGTGGCTTGTCCTCCTCTCCCGGCACATTTGGTGGAGGTTTCTTGGCGTCACGTCCCGGAGGTCTGCTTTCTATTTACTCGCTGAGTTGCTGATTGTTTTCTTTGATGCGGGGCCATGTGATCGCAGCCATCAGATGCCAGAGCCTCGTCAGCGGCCGACATTAATTGCGCCCCCCTCGCTGCCGCCTCCGGGGAAGAGGCTGGTGTAAGACGCCGCCTCGTCCTCCCCAAACTTCTGGAGAGTCCACAGAGGATGCAACAGTATGGAGGCTTCCGGTACCATAGAAAATCTGGTTGTGTGACCACCCCCCCCCCTCCCCATATGTAATGCAGGGTCAGATCTCCGTGGTTGTTCCTTCCCCTTGCAGAGATCCCGTCCCCCAGTTGCGGAGCAGGGTCAGATCTCTATGGCTGTGTCCCCTCCTGCAGATCCCGTCCCCCCTATATGCGGTGCAGGGTCAGATCTCCATGGCTGTGTTTCCCCTCCCGCAGATCCCATCCCCCTATATGCGGTGCAGGGTCAGATCTCTATGGCTGTGTCCCCTCCAGCAGATCCCGTCCCCCTATATGTGGTGCAGGGTCAGATCTCTATGGCTGTGTCCCCTCCCGCAGATCCTGTCCCCCTATATGTGGTGCAGGGTCAGATCTCTATGGCTGTGTCCCCTCCAGCAGATCCCGTCCCCCTATATGCGGTGCAGGGTCAGATCTCTATGGCTGTGTCCCCCTCCCGCAGATCCTGTCCCCCTATATGTGGTGCAGGGTCAGATCTCTATGGCTGTGTCCCCTCCCGCAGATCCCGTCCCCCAATTGCGGAGCAGGGTCAGATCTCTATGGCTGTGTCCCCTCCCGCAGATCCCGTCCCCCAGTTGCGGCGCAGGGTCAGATCTCTATGGCTGTGTCCCCTCTCGCAGATCCCGTCCCCCAGTTGCGGAGCAGGGTCAGATCTCTCTCGCTGTGTCCCCTCCTGCAGATCCTGTCCCCCAGTTGCGGTGCAGGGTCAGATCTCTCTCGCTGTGTCCCCTCCTGCAGATCCTGTCCCCCAGTTGCAGCGCAGGGTCAGATCTCTATGGCTGTGTCCCCTCCCGTAGATCCTGTCCCCCAGTTGCGGAGCAGGGTCAGATTTCTCTGGCTTTGTCCCCTCCCGTAGATCCCGTCCCCCAGTTGCGGAGCAGGGTCAGATCTCTATGGCTGTGTCCCCTCCCGCAGATCCTGTCCCCCAGTTGCGGTGCAGGGTCAGATCTCTATGGCTGTGTCCCCTCCCGTAGATCCCGTCCCCCAGTTGCGGTGCAGGGTGGGCTCCTTCTCGCTGTGTCCCCTCCCGCAGATCCCGTCCCCCAGATCCCGTCCCCCAGTTGCGGTGCAGGGTCAGATCTCTATGGCTGTGTCCCTTCCCGTAGATCCCGTCCCCCAGTTGCGGTGCAGGGTCAGATCTCTATGGCTGTGTCCCCTCCCGCAGATCCCGTCCCCCAGTTGCGGTGCAGGGTCAGATCTGTATGGCTGTGTCCCTTCCCGTAGATCCCGTCCCCCAGTTGCGGTGCAGGGTCAGATCTCTATGGCTGTGTCCCCTCCTGCAGATCCTGTCCCCCAGTTGCGGCGCAGGGTCAGATCTCTATGGCTGTGTCCCCTCCCGTAGATCCTGTCCCCCCAGTTGCGGAGCAGGGTCAGATTTCTCTGGCTTTGTCCCCTCCCGTAGATCCCGTCCCCCAGTTGCGGAGCAGGGTCAGATCTCTATGGCTGTGTCCCCTCCCGCAGATCCTGTCCCCCAGTTGCGGTGCAGGGTCAGATCTCTCTCGCTGTGTCCCCTCCCGCAGATCCCGTCCCCCAGTTGCGGTGCAGGGTCAGATCTCTATGGCTGTGTCCCCTCCCGCAGATCCCGTCCCCCAGTTGCGGTGCAGGGTCAGATCTCTATGGCTGTGTCCCCTCCCGCAGATCCCGTCCCCCAGTTGCGGTGCAGGGTCAGATCTCTCTCGCTGTGTCCCCTCCCGCAGATCCCGTCCCCCAGTTGCGGTGCAGGGTCAGATCTCTATGGCTGTGTCCCCTCCCGCAGATCCCGTCCCCCAGTTGCGGTGCAGGGTCAGATCTCTATGGCTGTGTACCCTCCCGCAGATCCCGTCCCCCAGTTGCGGTGCAGGGTCAGATCTCTATGGCTGTGTCCCCTCCCGCAGATCCCGTCCCCCAGTTGCGGTGCAGGGTCAGATCTCTATGGCTGTGTCCCCTCCCGTAGATCCCGTCCCCCAGTTGCGGTGCAGGGTCAGATCTCTCTTGCTGTGTCCCCTCCCGCAGATCCCGTCCCCCAGTTGCGGTGCAGGGTCAGATCTCTATGGCTGTGTCCCCTCCCGCAGATCCCGTCCCCCAGTTGCGGTGCAGGGTCAGATCTCTCTTGCTGTGTCCCCTCCCACAGATCCCGTCCCCCAGTTGCGGTGCAGGGTCAGATCTCTATGGCTGTGTCCCCTCCCGCAGATCCCGTCCCCCAGTTGCGGTGCAGGGTCAGATCTCTATGGCTGTGTCCCCTCCCGCAGATCCCGTCCCCCAGTTGCGGTGCAGGGTCAGATCTCTATGGCTGTGTCCCCTCCCGCAGATCCCGTCCCCCAGTTGCGGTGCAGGGTCAGATCTCTATGGCTGTGTCCCCTCCCGTAGATCCCGTCCCCCAGTTGCGGTGCAGGGTCAGATCTCTATGGCTGTGTCCCCTCCCGCAGATCCCGTCCGCCAGTTGCGGTGCAGGGTCAGATCTCTATGGCTGTGTCCCCTCCCGCAGATCCCGTCCCCCAGTTGCGGTGCAGGGTCAGATCTCTATGGCTGTGTCCCCTCCCGCAGATCCCGTCCCCCAGTTGCGGTGCAGGGTCAGATCTCTATGGCTGTGTCCCCTCCCGTAGATCCCGTCCCCCAGTTGCGGTGCAGGGTCAGATCTCTATGGCTGTGTCCCCTCCCGCAGATCCCGTCCCCCAGTTGCGGTGCAGGGTCAGATCTCTATGGCTGTGTCCCCTCCCGCAGATCCCGTCCCCCAGTTGCGGTGCAGGGTCAGATCTCTATGGCTGTGTCCCCTCCCGCAGATCCCGTCCCCCAGTTGCGGTGCAGGGTCAGATCTCTATGGCTGTGTCCCCTCCCGTAGATCCCGTCCCCCAGTTGCGGTGCAGGGTCAGATCTCTATGGCTGTGTCCCCTCCCGTAGATCCCGTCCCCCAGTTGCGGTGCAGGGTCAGATCTCTATGGCTGTGTCCCCTCCCGCAGATCCCGTCCCCCAGTTGCGGTGCAGGGTGGGCTCCTTCTCGCTGTGCGCTCAGCAGGGGGATAATGAACTGTATGAGGAGCTTCTCGCTGTAGCAGAATCTGCACTTACCGGGTGGTTCCGTGTATTTTTTTTTTTTTGCCACAATTCCCTCCAAACCTCCCGATGCTGCGGAGCCCCGGCCTGCCCTAATTACAAGTGGACTGATTACAAGCCTCTGTGGGGGAGAGCGTCCATGTGTTCTCACAGCTGCCTGTATGTGGTCTGCTGAATGCATCCGCCCCTCCCCCACCCCATGCAAGTCAATGACAAGCCCCTCCACAGACCCTGGGAAGCCTCCGAGCTGGAAACAGCTTCTAGATTGTGGTTGTAATGGGGCAGGGATTAATTAATGGTAAGAAAACGCTGCGGCACCTGGAATACAGATCACTGCGAGAGCGGAACTGCTATACCCGACTATAACTGCTATAATACTGCCCTATATATACCCGAATATACCTGCTATAATACTGCCCTATATATACCCGAATATACCTGCTATAATACTGCCCTATATATACCCGAATATCCCTGCTATAATACTGCCCTATATATACCCGAATATACCTGCTATAATACTGCCCTATATATACCCGAATATCCCTGCTATAATACTGCCCTATATATACCCGACTATACCTGCTATAATACTGCCCTATATATACCCGACTATACCTGCTATAATACTGCCCTATATATACCCGACTATACCTGCTATAATACTGCCCTATATATACCCGACTATACCTGCTATAATACTGCCCTATATATACCCGAATATACCTGCTATAATACTGCCCTATGTATACCCGACTATACCTGCTATAATACTGCCCTATATATACCCGAATATACCTGCTATAATACTGCCCTATATATACCCGACTATAACTGCTATAATACTGCCCTATATATACCCGAATATACCTGCTATAATACTGCCCTATATATACCCGACTATACCTGCTATAATACTGCCCTATATATACCCGACTATAACTGCTATAATACTGCCCTATATATACCCGACTATAACTGCTATAATACTGCCCTATATATACCCGACTATACCTGCTATAATATTGCCCTATATATACCCGACTATAACTGCTATAATACTGCCCTATATATACCCGAATATCCCTGCTATAATACTGCCCTATATATACCCGACTATAACTGCTATAATACTGCCCTATATATACCCGAATATACCTGCTATAATACTGCCCTATATATACCCGAATATACCTGCTATAATACTGCCCTATATATACCCGAATATACCTGCTATAATACTGCCCTATATATACCCGAATATACCTGCTATAATACTGCCCTATATATACCCGAATATACCTGCTATAATACTGCCCCATATATACCCGAATATAACAGCTAGAATACTGCCCCGTATATACCAGAATATAACAGCTAGAATACTGCCCCGTATATTCCCAAATATAACTGCTATACTACTACCCTATATATACCCGAATATAACTGCTATACTACTCTATATGTACCCGAATATAACTGCTATAATACTGCCCCGTATATACCCAAATATAACTGCCCCTATGTACCTAAATAGGGGCAGTATTATAGTAGTTCTATTTGGGTACATAGGGGGCAGTATTATAGTAGTTATATTCTTGTACATAGGGGGCAGTATTATTGTAGTTATATTCTTGTACATAGGAGCAGTATTATAGTAGTTATAGTCTTGTACATAGGGGCAGTATTATAGTAGTTTATATTCTTGTACATAGGGGCAGTATTATAGTAGTTATAGTCTTGTACATAGGGGGCAGTATTATAGTAGTTATAGTCTTGTACATAGGAGCAGTATTATAGTAGTTATAGTCTTGTACATAGGGGCAGTATTATAGTAGTTATAGTCTTGTACATAGGGGGCAGTATTATAGTAGTTATAGTCTTGTACATAGGGGGCAGTATTATAGTAGTTATAGTCTTGTACATAGGGGGCAGTATTATAGTAGTTATATTCTTGTACATAGGGGGCAGTATTATAGTAGTTATATTCTTGTACATAGAACTATGTACAAGAATATAACTGCTATAATACTGCCCCCTATATACAAGAATATAACTACTATAATACTGCCCCCATATACAAGAATATAACTACTATAATACTGCCCCCTATGTACAAGAATATAACTGCTATAATACTGCCCCCTATGTACAAGAATATAACTACTATAATACTGCCCCCATATACAAGAATATAACTACTATAATACTGCCCCGTATATACCCAAATATAACTGCCCCTATGTACCTAAATAGGGGCAGTATTATAGTAGTTCTATTTGGGTACATAGGGGGCAGTATTATAGTAGTTATATTCTTGTACATAGGGGGCAGTATTATTGTAGTTATATTCTTGTACATAGGAGCAGTATTATAGTAGTTATAGTCTTGTACATAGGGGCAGTATTATAGTAGTTTATATTCTTGTACATAGGGGCAGTATTATAGTAGTTATAGTCTTGTACATAGGGGGCAGTATTATAGTAGTTATAGTCTTGTACATAGGAGCAGTATTATAGTAGTTATAGTCTTGTACATAGGGGCAGTATTATAGTAGTTATAGTCTTGTACATAGGGGGCAGTATTATAGTAGTTATAGTCTTGTACATAGGGGGCAGTATTATAGTAGTTATAGTCTTGTACATAGGGGGCAGTATTATAGTAGTTATATTCTTGTACATAGGGGGCAGTATTATAGTAGTTATATTCTTGTACATAGAACTATGTACAAGAATATAACTGCTATAATACTGCCCCCTATATACAAGAATATAACTACTATAATACTGCCCCCATATACAAGAATATAACTACTATAATACTGCCCCCTATGTACAAGAATATAACTGCTATAATACTGCCCCCTATGTACAAGAATATAACTACTATAATACTGCCCCCATATACAAGAATATAACTACTATAATACTGCCCCCTATGTACAAGAATATAACTACTATAATACTGCCCCTATGTACAAGAATATAACTACTATAATACTGCCCCTATATAAAAGAATATAACTGCTATAATACTGCCCCTATATACAAGAATATAGCTACTATAATACTGCCCCCTATGTACAAGAATATAACTGCTATAATACTGCCCCCATATACAAGAATATAACTGCTATAATACTGCCCCCATATACAAGAATATAACTGCTATAATACTGCCCCCATATACAAGAATATAACTGCTATAATACTGCCCCCATATACAAGAATATAACTGCTATAATACTGCCCCCATATACAAGAATATAACTGCTATAATACTGCCCCCATATACAAGAATATAACTGCTATAATACTGCCCCCATATACAAGAATATAACTGCTATAATACTGCCCCCATATACAAGAATATAACTGCTATAATACTGCCCCCATATACAAGAATATAACTGCTATAATACTGCCCCCATATACAAGAATATAACTACTATAATACTGCCCCCATATACAAGAATATAACTACTATAATACTGCTCCTATGTACAAGAATATAACTACTATAATACTGCCCCCATATACAAGAATATAACTACTATAATACTGCCCCTATGTACAAGGATATAACTGCTATAATACTGATTATTCTTAGTAGATCCTGTTTGTTGGAGTGTATGCAGGATCCAGTGTGATCACAATGATGGGTGTTGGGGTGAGGGGCAGGTTTGCTGTTCTGTGTATTTGGGGTGCGGTATATTTAGGAATTCTTTCTTGTTGATTTCCTCTGTCTCCCTTTAGTCTGTGTTCACACCTTGTATTTTGCTGCCCTTTTCCTGTGATGATTCCAGGGATGTTTTGTTTCTGTTTGTTTATAGTTTGTGATTTATTAAAGTTCAGTTCATTGATCACAGAATAGTCAATAACCTTTACCTGGTGCGAGGGGAGGGGGGCGCTTATCTCAGGTCTTGTAAGTTGTGTTAGTGGTCACAAAGGGGTTAAGGTCTGAGGGTCTTGTTAATATAATTTAAAGGTAATGGGAGTGTTATAGATGGGGGGGGGGGGGGGGGGGGGGGTCCTGATGTCTCGGGTGCGCCCCTCTCACTTTTCCTGTGAATTCTCGGCCGATGTCTCCTGTAATTCGGGGTCTCTATTTTGGCCACATAGGAAAAAAGTGATTTTGATGAGCCGCGTTCCTTGCAGGATGAAGTGACACTGATGACATTTTATTTTCTGCTATATACCTTTTTGACGTGGGTGTTTTTTTTTTTTGTTTTTTTTTTTGGTGCACTTCTGTGATGATCGGACCAAGTCCAGAACCACAGGGGGTTCAGAACTACCCGAGTGCCGGACCTGACCTGGATCTAGCACTCAGGTAATGGAAAAAAATAACCGCTTTATGCTTTACCAGTCTTCGGCGTTGCTGTAAACTGCTCCTGCAGCCCCGGATGTAGAACTACTTCTGGGGCTGCTCATTGGGCTCATGGATATTCACTGCTTTCCCTGCCCACTGGCATCTGTGATTGGTTAGTCACACCCCCAGCCTTTGTGACAGTGTCTAGCTGCAACCAATCACAGGCGCTGTCTGCGGGGTTATCATAAAGTAATATTAAATATGATACCCAGCACAGAAAAAGCCCATGGCTACAGGCCACAACCCCGTGCTCATCTTGGCTGTGTATCAAACTAAGAGGGAATTATTAAAATAAAAAAAAGTGTAGTTCTTCTCCCCACCCCCACCTCCGTTTTGATACCCAGGCAAAATTAAGCCAGGCAGCTGGGGGCTTATACTCTCAGGCTGGGGAGACCCATGTTTATTAGTCTATTTATTTATTTCCCTTCCCCCCCCCCCCCTCCCTCCCCAAGCTTAAAAATAGCGCCTACAGCCATCCAGAATTGCCACATCCATTACATACAACGATCCCAGCACTTTACCCGGCTCTTCCCAATTGCCCTGGTGTGGTGGCAAACTGGGTAATAAGGTGTTACTGTCAGCCCACAGCTGCCATTAAGCCCTAGATTAGTAATGGGAGGTATCTGAAACATCCTCATCACTAATCTCTAACTGAAACTTAATAAACACAAACGCCCCAAAAAATCCTTTATTTGAAATAAGACAAAAAAGCCCCCTCTTCCACCACTTTATTAACTCTCAAAACACCTATACTGGTCTGACGTAACCCACATGACTATCCTGGCTCTGCTACATCTGAAGTCACAGCGTTTGGCCATAGAGCATGACTACCCTCTGTGAGCCCCACGCAGAGAATGACTGAGCCGCACGATCAGCGGTGACATCACGCAGGCTGTTTGCGGTCATAGGTTTCTCCAGCTGTGACTGCAAATCACGTGAGAGACGTCTCCGCTGATCGTGGCTCATTCTCTGCCTAAACCTCACAGCGTTCAGTCATGTTCCATGATCGCGCTCTGTGACTTAAGATGTAGCAGTTGTGGAAGCGTCACAGGACCTCGTGTGGATTACGTCGGACCTGCAGGGGTGTATGTGGGGTTAATAAAGTGAAAGGGGGCTTTTTTTATTTTATTTTATTTTTTTTATTTTATTTCAAATAAAAGATTTTTTGGCTGTTTTGATTTACTTTCACTACCAAATTAGTATTGGGGGGGTCACATAGACACCTCCCATTACTAATCTAGGGCTTAATGGCAGCTGTGGGTTGACATTAACTCCTTACTACCCAGATTGTCACCACACCTGGGCAATTGAGAGAGCCAGGTAAAGCGCCAATATTGTCGCATCTAATGGATTTGACAATCCTGGGCGCCTGCAGGCTGCTATTTTTAGGCTGGTGGGAGCCCAATAAACATGGTGTCTCCCCCGTCTGAGAATACCGGTCCCAGCTGTGTTGCTTTATCTTGGCTGGGTATAAAAATTAGGGGCGACCACGGGCCTTGTTGTTCTGGTTTTTTTGTTTTTGTTTTTTTTTCCCTTTTCAAATCATTTATTTAAATAATTAAAAAACAAAAACAGCATGTGATTCCTCCTATTTTGATACACAGCCACGATAAGTGCAGAGCTGGTGGCTGCAGCCTGTAGCCGTGGCTTTATCTGTGCTGGTATCATATTATAGGGGGACCCTACGCCAGTTTTCTTTATTTTTACTGTACAATATAGACCTGCAAACAGGGTGTGTGGTTGCAGTCAAACCTACCCGCACCCTGTGGGACAGCGTCTGCTTGCAACCAATCACAGATGCTGGTGGGAGGGAAAGCAGTGAATCTGCATGAGGCTAATGGGCAGCACGGGAAGTGAAGGAGCGGGAGCGTACAGCTGCGGCGGAGCCTCGATAAGTACAGCGCGCCTGCTCTATTCCCCTATCCTTTCCACCACCATTTTTAAGTGCCAGCCAAATACCCTGGATCAGCGGGTCTAGCCGGGTTAATAAAAAACCCGATTCCGGCCCGGAAGTGATCCAGCGTATCTGTGAGTCTGTCCATCACTAGGGTAAAAAAACAAAACCAAACCGGTGAAGAGTGGACATGTTCATGCTAACGCAGCAAAAACTGCAGGTGGTTCACAAAAGCATCGGGGAAAACAGCGCAGGGGATTTCTGTAATCTCATACTGTGAAGGCAGCGTTATATTAGCACGGATCTGCATAAAACAAAGGCAAAATCCAGGCTACAAATGGTGCAGAAGAGCGACCGTAGCCTGAGAGCAACCAATGTTATCATCCAGGAATTTAGAGATTTACAATTCCTCCCAATTGCACAGTCATATGGTCACATAATTACCGCCAAATAGTAATTGTGGCCAAAATCTTGTAATGATCTTACCCCCCCCCCCCCATCCTGGTCCCCCTCTCTTGTTGTAATGGTCTCTTTCCCCCTGTCCCCCTCTCTTGTTGTAATGGTCTCTTTCCCCCTGTCCTGTTCCCCCTCTGTTGTTGTTGTTGTTGTTGTTGTTGTTGTTGTTGTTGTTGTTGTTGTTGTTGTTGTTGTTGTTGTTGTTGTTGTTGTTGTTGTTGTTGTTGTTATAATGGTCTCCCCCTCGCTTGTTGTTGTTGTAATGGTCTCTTTCCCCCTGTCCTGGTCCCCCCTCGCTTGTTGTTGTTGTTGTTGTTGTTGTAATGGTCTCTTTCCCCCTGTCCTGGTCCCCCTCTCTTGTTGTAATGGTCTCTTTCTCTCTGTCCTGGTCCCCCTCTCTTGTTGTAATGGTCTCTTTCCCCCTGTCCTGGTCCCCCTCTCTTGTTGTTGTAATGGTCTCTTTCTCCCTGTCCTGGTCCCTCTCTCTTGTTGATGTAATGGTCTCTTTCTCCCTGTCCTGGTCCCCCCCCCCCCCCCTCTTGTTGTAATGGTCTCTTTCTCCCTGTCCTGGTCCCCCCCCCCTCTCTTGTTGTTGTAATGGTCTCTTTCCCCTGTCCTGGTCCCCCTCTTGTTGTTGTAATGGTCTCTTTCCCCCTGTCCTGGTCCCCCTCTCTTGTTGTTGTAATGGTCTCTTTCTCCCTGTCCTGGTCCCCCTCTCTTGTTGTTGTAATGGTCTCTTTCTCCCTGTCCTGGTCCCCCTCTCTTGTTGTTGTAATGGTCTCTTTCTCCCTGTCCTGGTCCCCCTCTCTTGTTGTTGTAATGGTCTCTTTCTCCCTGTCCTGGTCCCCCTCTCTTGTTGTTGTAATGGTCTCTTTCTCCCTGTCCTGGTCCCCCTCTCTTGTTGTTGTAATGGTCTCTTTCTCCCTGTCCTGGTCCCCCTCTCTTGTTGTTGTAATGGTCTCTTTCCCCCTGTCCTGGTCCCCCTCTCTTGTTGTAATGGTCTCTTTCTCCCTGTCCTGGTCCCCCTCTCTTGTTGTTGTAATGGTCTCTTTCCCCCTGTCCTGGTCCCCCTCTCTTGTTGTTGTAATGGTCTCTTTCCCCCTGTCCTGGTCCCCCTCTCTTGTTGTTGTAATGGTCTCTTTCTCCCTGTCCTGGTCCCCCTCTCTTGTTGTTGTAATGGTCTCTTTCTCCCTGTCCTGGTCCCCCTCTCTTGTTGTTGTAATGGTCTCTTTCTCCCTGTCCTGGTCCCCCTCTCTTGTTGTTGTAATGGTCTCTTTCTCCCTGTCCTGGTCCCCCTCTCTTGTTGATGTAATGGTCTCTTTCTCCCTGTCCTGGTCCCCCTCGCTTGTTGATGTAATGGTCTCTTTCTCCCTGTCCTGGTCCCCCCCCCCCCCTCTCTTGTTGTAATGGTCTCTTTCCCCCTGTCCTGGCCCCCTCTCTTGTTGTAATGGTCTCTTTCTCCCTGTCCTGGTCCCCCTCTCTTGTTGTAATGGTCTCTTTCTCCCTGTCCTTGTCCCCCTCTCTTGTTGTAATGGTCTCTTTCCCCCTGTCCTGGTCCCCCCTCTCTTGTTGATGTAATGGTCTTTCCCCCTGTCCTGGTCCCCCTCTCTTGTTGATGTAATGGTCTTTCCCCCTGTCCTGGTCCCCCCTCTCTTGTTGATGTAATGGTCTTTCCCCCTGTCCTGGTCCCCCTCTCTTGTTGATGTAATGGTCTTTCCCCCTGTCCTGGTCCCCCTCTCTTGTTGATGTAATGGTCTTTCCCCCTGTCCTGGTCCCCCTCTCTTGTTGATGTAATGGTCTTTCCCCCTGTCCTGGTCCCCCTCTCTTGTTGTTGTAATGGTCTCTTTCCCCCTGTCCTGGTCCCCCTCTCTTGTTGATGTAATGGTCTCTTTCTCCCTGTCCTGGTCCCCCTCTCTTGTTGTTGTAATGGTCTCTTTCCCCCTGTCCTGGTCCCCCTCTCTTGTTGTAATGGTCTCTTTCTCCCTGTCCTGGTCCCCCTCTCTTGTTGTTGTAATGGTCTCTTTCTCCCTGTCCTGGTCCCCCTCTCTTGTTGTTGTAATGGTCTCTTTCCCCCTGTCCTGGTCCCCCTCTCTTGTTGTAATGGTCTCTTTCTCCCTGTCCTGGTCCCCCTCTCTTGTTGATGTAATGGTCTCTTTCCCCCTGTCCTGGTCCCCCTCTCTTGTTGTTGTAATGGTCTCTTTCCCCCTGTCCTGGTCCCCCTCTCTTGTTGATGTAATGGTCTTTTTCCCCCTGTCCTGGTCCCCCTCTCTTGTTGTTGTAATGGTCTCTTTCCCCCTGTCCTGGTCCCCCTCTCTTGTTGATGTAATGGTCTTTTTCCCCCTGTCCTGGTCCCCCTCCCTTGTTGTAATGGTCTCTTTCCCCCTGTCCTGGTCCCCCTCGCTTGTTGTAATGGTCTCTTTCCCCCTGTCCTGGTCCCCCTCGCTTGTTGTAATGGTCTCTTTCCCCCTGTCCTGGTCCCCCTCGCTTGTTGATGTAATGGTCTCTTTCCCCCTGTCCTGGTCCCCCTCGCTTGTTGATGTAATGGTCTCTTTCCCCCTGTCCTGGTCCCCCTCGCTTGTTGATGTAATGGTCTCTTTCCCCCTGTCCTGGTCCCCCTCGCTTGTTGATGTAATGGTCTCTTTCCCCCTGTCCTGGTCCCCCTCGCTTGTTGTAATGGTCTCTTTCCCCCTGTCCTGGTCCCCCTCGCTTGTTGATGTAATGGTCTCTTTCCCCCTGTCCTGGTCCCCCTCGCTTGTTGATGTAATGGTCTCTTTCCCCCTGTCCTGGTCCCCCTCGCTTGTTGATGTAATGGTCTCTTTCCCCCTGTCCTGGTCCCCCTCTCTTGTTGTAATGGTCTCTTTCCCCCTGTCCTGGTCCCCCTCGCTTGTTGTAATGGTCTCTTTCCCCCTGTCCTGGTCCCCCTCGCTTGTTGTAATGTCCCTTATTGTTTCGCTCTACACACGCCTCACCTATCCTGTCTTCTTGCGCCAGTTCGGCTGTGATGAGAGGACGCCATGACGGTGATGTCCGCTGCTTCCTGTGATTGGCGGCTGGTACTGTGGTGCAGAGAGCCGGTGTCTGTACATTTCGGTTTTACGTCCCTGGACACATTCTTTTAATTGTAAAGCAGCGCCGGCAATGGCCGCGATCATCAAGGGGTCCACGGTGCCTGCGAGCCGCGTGTTTTGAGACCCGCCCCCCCCCCCCTCCCCGTAATATATACATACCCCTCCGCACCCCCATTCTTGAGACTGGATTGGTTTGAGCCCCTTCCCATCTTCCGTGGTACAAGAGGCCATGGTTGTGGCCATGCACTGCAGGAATATAGTAGAAGTGCGGGGTCTGCTCGCCTCACAGGGAGCCCCCAGACATGGCGGTGGTCCTTCCTGGGGGTCTTGCACCTGTCATCGTCCGGTCGCTGCTTTTGATGATTGTAGTAAATATGCCGGCATCTGGGCACAGCATGGCTGCCATCAGTCCACGGCCGCTCTGGCACCTGGGTGCAGCCGGGGACGGTCGACTGCTCTGAAGGATGAGCTGCAGCTGCGGCGGATGTTGGGAAGGGGTTAATCTGTGATTTCGGGGAGGGGGCTGGGCACCTTTTGCGGTTTCCTGGATGAGTGCGGTAATTCCACATAATGACTTACTAATTGTCAGCGCCGCACTCGTCTGTTCTGACTTGTCCTCCCGAGGCTGAACCTGTCGGCTGCGCAGGTTGTCGGCTGCGCAGGTTGTCGGCTGCGCAGGTTGTCGGCTGCGCAGGTTGTCGGCTGCGCAGGTTGTCGGCTGCGCAGGTTGTCGGCTGCGCAGGTTGTCGGCTGCGCAGGTTGTCGGCTGCGCAGGTTGTCGGCTGCGCTTTACCTGCCGTGTGATCCGCTCCTGCGCTGTTAACCCTTACACTGCGCTGGACCTTTTCGGTTTCCATGCTGGGATACATTGTCACAGACTCTCCATGTCGGCATTGTCTGGGCTGGACGCCTGTGTACCGAACCCTCAGCTGTGAGAAGTGCAGCGAGGGTCCGAGGGTGGCTTATGGGGGCGACCGCACTCACATCTGCTGCTCTCTTTCAGGTACATGTACTGGACGGACTGGGGCGAGGTGCCAAAGATCGAGCGCGCCGGTATGGACGGCTCCCTGCGCTCCGTCATCATAGACTCCGACATCTACTGGCCCAACGGGCTGACGCTGGACTACGAGGAGCAGAAGCTCTACTGGGCCGACGCCAAGCTCAGCTTCATCCACAAGTCCAACCTGGACGGCTCCTTCCGGTGAGTGCCCGAGCCGCGGGGGGATGGGTGGGGGAGGCCCGAGCCGCGGGGGGATGGGTGGGGGAGGCCCGAGCCGCGGGGGGATGGGTGGGGGAGGCCCGAGCCGCGGGGGGATGGGTGGGGGAGGCCCGAGCCGCGGGGGGATGGGTGGTGGAGGGCCGGTACTAGTTGATGGGAAGTCTGATACTTTCTCTCATCTTCTCTGGAATCAGCTGAGGTTTTGTTGGTGTCTCCTCTCTGGGCTGATACATTGTAACGAGCTCCTCACCGTTGCAGATGCTGGATGCCTGTTTATCTTGCGCAGCGGCTATAACTGTTTTTGTTACAGTGTGTCAGTGTGGGCCGCCCCCTGCAGCGCCATCTGTGTCCTGATACATTGTAACGGCCTCAGAAACCCTTGTGTTTCCATTCTCTGGCAGGAGGCAGAGGTCTTGACACTATGGGAATATGGGGAGTATTGGTCTCCACTCCTCTGTCGGCGTGGCGTGCGCGGCTCGGGCCGGCGTGGCGTGCGCGGCTCGGTCCGGTGATGTGCTCGGTGCCAGCGGACATGGCACGAGGTCACCGCGGCCTCGCCGGCCTCCACTTGTCAGGCGCTTCTGGCTTTCTTCAACTTTCCTTTGGCTAGAGAAGTGTCCAGGATGTAACTGAAAGCAAACATGTCAGCAGCTGCGCTCCACCTGCCCGGCCGCCCGCGGGGCTGTCAGTGCGGAGCAGGTCGGCCACGGCTCCTCACATATGGTGCCACGGTTTCCCATCAATGACTAATGAAACTCTCAGCACCATGTGACGGAGATATAATGGAGCAATAAGTCTGTGCCCCTCCGTTCCCTATCGCCAGTGACAATGGTGACAGTCACTGCCCAAAGCAGAAAGGTGCATAACTGGCAAAGGGGGATACATTTGTACCCGCCAGGTGGGAGCTTGCTGCAGCAGAAGCCTCCCCCTAACCTGATCTGTCTGCAGTTAATGTTCAGGTCAGTGACTTGCATCTTGCTGACACGGCCCAGCAGAGGTCCCTAGTAAAAGCTCAGTATTGGGGGGCATTACTGCTGGCTGGGAGGAAGCTTTCTGCAGCAGAAACCTCCCCCTCCACTGATCTGTCTGCAGCATAGGCCACCAGTACAGGTTAGTGACTTGTGTCTACATGACATGACACAGTGCAATCTCAGCGGAGGTCTCTAGTAAAGGCTCAGTATTGGGGGGCATTACTGCTGGCTGGGAGGAAGCTTTCTGCAGCAGAAACCTCCCCCTCCACTGATCTGTCTGCAGCATAGGCCACCAGTACAGGTTAGTGACTTGTGTCCACATGACATGACACAGTGCAATCTCAGCGGAGGTCTCTAGTAAAGGCTCAGTATTGGGGGGCATTACTGCTGGCTGGGAGGAAGCTTTCTGCAGTGCAAAACCTCCCCCATGACTGATGTTTGCAGTGGAGATTGCGCTGTTTAGCATGACCCCCTCCAATAAGCATGTGGATACTGCAGTTGAGTTGCTCCTGAGCAGATGACCCGCGTTGGGGTGTCCTGGCTGGGGAGGGAGATTGCTGCAGCAGGAACCTCCTCCATTTTCTGATTGAGTGAGCCCCTTTTGGGGTGATCCTGCGGCTCGTCGGCACCTGTATGTCACACGTGGTGGACGCTGTGTGGTAACGAGGTTCTGCTCCTCCTGCGTGTTTAGTCTTCATCCTCCTCTTTGTTCTTCCCGGGGGTTGAAGAACCTAAATTAGTGTTACTTGTCAGTGTGGATGGGATCCAGCTGTGCGGCGGAGCAGGCGCCCGTGCACTGCAGCCGCTCGCTCACCTCTGGGGATCTGCTTTTCCTTGCTCCTGTGATAATCTCTGCAGGAAGCGGATACCACTTGCACTTTCCATGATTTTTTTTCTTTTCCCCCCCATAAAGTCTCCTTTGTGTTTTGCGGCCTCCGCCGGCTGATTACATAAAGGGATCCTTGTGACTGAGGCCACGGAGTCGCCGGCCCAGGAATTGCCCGACTCCGGGGGAAGGGGCCGCTGTCCGCTCCTGGAAAAGCTGGGTGACCTGAGAAATGACATGGCCAGGGCGGTTGCGCTGGGTTCCGGGGCGGTTGCGCTGGGAGGCAGCTTGCAGCAGAAGTGATCTCGCCTCACCGTAACTACTCCATATGTGGGGCTGCGGTGGTTTGCTCTGGGCCAGGGCGGTTGCGCCAGGCTGCAGAGCTCCGGCTGAGAGGCAGCTTGCTGCAGAAGCAATCTCTCCTCACCATACTGCTCCATGGGCGCTGGGGTTGGGGCCGGGCCGGGGCGCTGGGGTTGGGCCGGGCCGGGGGGCGCTGGGGTTGGCCGGGCCGGGGGCGCTGGGGTTGGGCTGCAGAGCTCCTGCTGGGTGGCAGCTTGCAGCAGAAGTGATCTCTCCTCACCCCACTGCTCCATGTCCGGGGTGGTTGGCCTTGGCCGGGGCGGTTGCGATATGCTGTAGAGCTCCGGCTGGGTGGCAGCTTGCAGCAGAAGCAATCTCCTCACCGTACTGCTCCATGTCCGTGCGGCTCTGACCTCCTGATCTCTTTCCCAGACAAACCGTAGTAAAGGGCTCGCTCCCGCCACCCCTTCGCCCTCACGCTGTTCGGGGACACCATATACTGACGGACTGGAACACGCGCTCCATTCTGGCGTGTAACAAGTACAACGGGGGAGGACCGGAGAGAGGTGGACAGCAACATCTCTCTCCCCCATGGACATCCACGTGTTCAGCCAGCTGAGGCAGCCCAACGGTCAGTAGTCCCATCACTTGTACTGAATGTGCTGCAGTGTAAAGCATGGTGCACAGCAGCCTGAGCCTCTGAAACACGTGTGTGATCACGCTATAAATACAGTAGAGCTGATGGCTGTATCCTAGGAGCAGTGCTGCAGTGTAAAGCACAGGGAAAGACGCACACTGATGTATTTCCTGCAGTGCCAGGACGTTTAACATGTTTCTTCTGTTTTCTTCCGGCAGCTACAAATCCCTGCGCCGGGCACAATGGCGGCTGCTCTCACCTCTGCCTCAATGTCCCCGGCGGAGCCGTATTACCAGTGCGCCTGTCCAACGGGAGTCCGCCTCGGGATGATGGGAAAACATGTCTACAAGGTGAGAGCCAGATATCACCACCATGTGTAACACAACCAGCGAGCGCAGCTCTGGAGTATTAATACAGGAGGTAAACTCAGGATCAGTAATGTAGGTACACAGTGACTGCACCAGCAGGAATAGTGAGTGCAGCTGTGGAGTATAATACAGGAGGTAACTCAGGGTCAGTAATGTAATGTATGTACACAGTGACTGCACCAGCAGATAGTGAGTGCAGCTCTGGGGTATAATACAGGAGGTAACTCAGGGTCAGTAATGTATGTACACAGGGACTGCACCAGCAGAATAGTGAGTTGCAGCTCTGGAGTATAATACAGGAGGGTAACTCAGGGTCAGTAATGTATGTACACAGTGACTGCAACCAGCAGAATAGTGAGTGCAGCCTCTGGAGTATAATACAGGAGGTAAACTCAGGATCAGTA